>NC_133772.1:102494958-102652693 GCF_003597395.2 Chelonoidis abingdonii | reverse complement strand
GTCTTCAAACCACAACTTGAAGACTTCAATAACTTGGACATAGGTTAGGGGTTTTTATAGAAGTGGATGGGTAGGGTTCTGTGGCCTGCTTTGTGCAGGAGGTCAGACTAGATGATCATGTTGCTCCCTTCTGACCTATGAGTCTATGAGTCAGTAGCTGGGATCAGCTCTGACACTTTTGCCAACATTTCCTATATGTGCATTCTTGAGAGTATTCTTCGTTAGAGTTAGTGCGGGTGCGCTGGACCTTTGACAAGTGAACACAGTGATCAAGCAGAAAAGTTTTCACTTGGTTTCAATGGAGTTACACTTGGGATTTATTTGAGCCAGGATTTCCAAAGGTTTTGGTGTTTCTGGGTCATCTAGTCTCCTTTTCAATAACTTGTTCCAAATCTTTGTTTCACTTACATTAATGTAAATCTTGGATAAATCTGACAAATATTTTAAAGCAATATTTGGCCTTCCTGTTGATTTCATGTGCCAGCATATAAATAAATAGTTCTATGTGCTAGTCATGGAATTTCAGTAGTTATGATGATCTAGAACTTTGTAGCTAAGTAGTTGCACTGTTATAACATCTCTATACAGGGCAATGATGTTTCCTATAAATATTCTATATAGTTTCCATAAAATGATTTCTAGATCAGGCATTCCCAAAATTTTCATAGAATGGACCACATTGCAATCACATAACATCCATACTGCAACCACAGCAGTTACTTACATTAAAAAGTAACATTAGAAAAATACTGAATGCCTTTAATTTCTTTTAATGCAGTTTAGCAGCTGGAAACAAGGAGAATATGGAAGCAAGGAAACTATGTGAACAGCCATCTCTCCATGGACTACAAGAAAGTGCTCCATGGGTCATTAGTAGTGCAGAGGCTACAGTGTGGGTATCTCTGCACTAGATCATTAATATCATTAGAAAGCTTATAGTCTACTAATTGATGCTCCATTTGAACTAACATCACCATCTGCTCATGAGTTAGTCAAACTTCTTATGAAGTTTATCCTCAAGAAGAAACTGCTGGGTGATGTTATTTTTCATTTCACCATTTAAGACCAAATATGCACTAGACAATTTTCTTTGACATCTCCCACTTACTATCCAAGTTAATATAAGAAAACCCCATTTCCATTTTTGATAATCAGTTAAATGTAGCAGAAGCCATTTATTACTACTGATGAATATCTAGTCACAGAATGCTATCTGATAATAGAAGAGATTCCATCTGTTCTAGTATGAATCTCTGTTTACAATATCCAGAGATACTGGAATGCTTGAGCTATATAACTCCAACCAGACTACTTCTGTGTGTTGTATCCCCAGTTCCTGGGGATACCTTAAACCAAGGCATATAGTTTGGCTAGTTAGATAAGATACATAATTGTAAGCTTTATTGATCTTGTTTGAATTGTATTCACACAGCCCTCAAGCTCTGGAAGTCCTTTCCCAGCACTGGGGTATATGTAGTATATGAGCATGGTGCTCAGGGAGCAGCCTCACCTTTGGTTGTTCCAAAGTCCTGATGAGGATTCTGAAGGAGCTTTTCCCAGGACATTCCCCTGCTCATTTTTCTTTTTAGCTGTTGTGCCAACATTCACAAAAATTAAGAAGACTCTCATTACAAAAAATAAGCCTATGTTAGTCTGTTACAGAGAACAGAGCCTTTGATAAACCTAATTTACCCTGTATTTAGTATCACATAAAATTCCACTCCAACACAGAAAGCAAATGACAAATAATAATATACTGCACCCTACCATACATGCCCTACTCACCCCCATTCATATTATATAACACATACATTATTAATACACAGATTGAGAAAGACCTGCCCCAGAATACCACACAACCCAATGGTTTGGGCACTCACCTGAGAGGAGGAGACTTAAGTTAAATCCATACTCCACATCAGACACTGGAGGGAATTGAATCCCACCTCCTGGGTGAGTGCTGTTAGCACTGAGCTAAAAGTTGTAAGAAGGGCACTAGCACCACCATCTTCTCCTCCAGTGTTTTTGACAAGAGATGGCTTAGGCACCTAACACCAGGAAAGGGTTCAGGCTGGGAACCCTGAGTGGAGACAAACATCTAATTCCTTTTGGGGATGGGCTTAGGCTACACCCCTGTCCTCGGCATTTTCTATTGGCTAGCTTAGGCAGCTCCCCACTCAAAAGTAACTGACTTTTGTGAATCCCATTCTTAGGTGCTAACTCTCCCCAGGCATTGTTTAGGGAGTCTGGGCACCTAACCTGGGGCTTTCAATTCCAGTTAGGTACTGTAGCTCTGAGTACTACAACTCCTAAGTCCCTTTGTGGATCTAGCCCTGAAAGAGTTGGATAAGGATAAAATACATTAAAAAATTCCATTAACTATTTTATAAGGGCCATAATTTTGAGGCCAAGAGCAATGAGAGTGGCATCAGATGCACCTGAAAATCCTTACATTTCTGTGACTAAATGGGCATTTGCACCAGCAAATTGGGTGGACAGCTATGCAAAATACATTTGTGCAAGCAGATGCCTGTTTGGATATGTAAATATAGGGTTTTGAACATGCATTTTTTTTAGCAACCACTATTCTAGAACTTTAAGTCTTCAGATGTGTAATATGAAATATCATAGAAAAGTTGCTGAGACAACTGACTTACATAGCATGCTAAAATACTACTAAAACATAGTGAAAGAGAAGAAATGTCTGAGCATTTTTTTAAGAGGTAAAATTTTAAGATGTTGAAAATCGCATATTTTGGTTGCACTAATCAGTTGCAACTTTTGAAAATAGAGCAATTTATGCATCAACACACCCAGACCTCTATTTTATTTACCCTTTTGGGTTGGTGTTGGAAACATATAGAAGCTAATTTTTAGGCGTGAGTTAGCTATGCATTTGCATATGCACTGTTGGATTTGAGCATTCAAATCCCTGACTTCTATCTAGGCATACATGTGCAGAAGTCAATGATTTTTACAAACACACACCTGGTAAAACATGTGCGCAAAAGTGTGCTTCTACCTTATAAATTATAATCAGAGTCATAATGCATATCAAGTTTAGTAAATAACACACAAAAGAAATTTACAGGCATACGTATAGGATTCAGAACTGTTTCACAGTTCTGTGACTGTTTTACTTTTCTTCACAACTGTTTCTATGAAGTTACAGTAGATTGGAGATCAAATGAGCTGGCATCAGAGTGTCAGTTACCTTTGACAGGAACCGAAGACCTTCATGTGTGAGGGTGATGATGGAAAAGTTGAAGCTGCAGCCAATTGTAGAATTCCTTTTACACACAGTGCTGTCTGGAAACAAATATCTATTTTCTATAAACTCCACATTCTTAAGCATTTCTTATACCGTTAGCAGTTTGTTTCTTTCAGTTTATATTCCTGTATTTCAGAAAAATGGTTTATTCTTTATTTATGGCACTTTTTGTGGGTCAATTTTAAAACAAGGATACAGTTCTGTCTCAGGAGGCTTGCATTCCATGCATGCTTTGAAATTATATGTTTGGACCTGCACAGCAATAGCAGTGGTTCAAAGCATTAATAGTGCTTTTATGGTAATGCAGCCATCAGATCATTACTGCTGTTCTAAGACTCTGCCAGTGGGCATGACATGCATTTTATATTTGGAAATAAAATCCTACTGACGTTCCATAAATCTGCAAACTGGTCAGACTTTCTTGGAAGCTATTGTGGTCTGCTGCACAAAAAAAGTGTGTGTGTGACTCAGGAATAAATAATGCTAAGTCAGCCTCACATAACAGAACCAGAATTTGTTTATATATTTTTTAAAAAATGTGAACAGTCTATAAATTGGTATATTAGTGAGCTATGTCACCTGCATTTTTTTAAAAATCTCACATTAAGTTTCAGAAAAATAGTATAAAATCATCTTTGAATTCTACTTTTTTATTCTGCCAGTGGCTTTATACTGTATTAGAATAACAAATGAAACTCACATATGCCTGCTTTCAACTTAAATAAAACATTTCATTTAAGATATTTATATTAAGGCAGTTCCCATTTTTAGATTTGAAGCAATGTGGATTTTTGGACACCTTAATGGGTAAACAGATAGCATTAGTGGCTGTAGCCTTATTACCAGTGTGTGTATGCCCATTGGGCTTGGCAAAAGGAAGGGAATGCCTATAGAATAGACTTTCTAAGTTTTTGGGGAGGGGGAGAGAAGAGGGCATGACCATAGTCTTGCCCTCATGTAGCACCTCGCGTGTACTTTCATGGTGCAGGATGAAAACTGTTGCACATGTCATTCAAAGTGAGACACATCTTTGGGTTACTTGTAAGTAGAGTTTAGAGAGAGACTTGTTATTAATTGGATCATACTGAGGCCTGACCTACTTACATTATTGCCACAAAACATTTTAACAGGCCTCAGAGCTGAAAGAGAGGACTCATATTGCATTGCTAGTTGAATAACATCTGTTTCTATTTTCTATTCAAAAGCACGCCCTTCAGGCTATAAACTAAATCTCTACTCTAGTGTAAGATAAATAAATAAATAAATAAATAAAAAACAGCTGCGATCCTCTGGGGTATTGAACTATTCAAACACTTTGTGAGCCTTAGGGACACATGCATAGGAGAATCTTAATTATCTGAGGTGAAAGGAGGTTCGAACACTTGAATAGGATTATTAAAATTATTATTATTCCTAAATACTGAAGTTTTAACTTGCATGTCAGGAAGAAATTTAACTGAACAGTTAAGTATAAGCCCAAGCAGTTTGCTCTTTCTTTCAGCGAAGGGTAAGACTCACATGGTTCTTTGGCCAGATTATAACAGAGCAATTTCTTCCCTTTCCTGAAGTCTTACAATGCAAAACAGAATCAGAGAGTGGGTGCTACTATTACATGTAAGTGAATTTATATTAGGATTGGATAAACCTGACAGACTAGAAAAGAAAAGAACTGACCTGAACTTTGGCCCCAATATCAAACCAAACTGAACTCACATTTTTCTTTCTGAGGTTTCAAAAATGTTTCATGTAACTTTTTCTTTTTAATTAAGTAATTAATTTTTGGCCATCTCCTCACTTCCTGGTTTCAGTCAGGGTTAACACTGTAAAAGTAACAGGAGAAAAGCTGCATTCATTAGCCTGATTCTCCTTTCACTTTCAACAGCGTAAATCAGGAAAAGCATTTCCATTAAACCAGTGATGAGTTGAGAATTTCCTGTTGTATTGTTGGCCTGGTTAAAATTGGGAGAAATTGGAATTCTCATGGGAGAACCTGGTGGCAGACACTGGTAATGCTAGAAGAGTAGAGCTGCCAGCAGGGCTGGCCTCAATTAATAGTATTATACACTCTCTAAATCACCATCACTATGGTGTCTAGGTGTTGCCCGTTCAAATGCTATTCATTTTCCCTTCTCGATCCCTGTTGACTTTCTTTTTCTTTCTAGTGCTCTATTTTTCTTTGGGTGTAATGAAGGCACAATCTTGCACTCTGAAATGAACCCTGGATGAACAGCTGAACTTTGGATGATTATCTGAACTGCAAACCTTTTAAAGTTCTCCAGTCTCTGTTTTAACCACTGAGTGAACTTTTATGTATAAACTTTTCCTACTGACTGGCTTTTCCAATGAGACAGTGAAACTTGGTGGAATCCTTAAGAGTTATTGAATAAATACTGTATTTCTAAAGTTCATAGCTTATCATCCGATTTATGAAGTCCTCAAACAATATAAAGCAATAGTAATACAAATAATATATACAAATTATTCTATTTGTTAGAATTTCAGAAGTTCCTGGGAAAACATGTCAAATCCTGTGGCAGAGATGATAAGGAGAGTAGAAATATTTCTGGTTTTTTAATGATGGAGATGAAAATTAGCTCATACATTTCTTTCAAATTGCATGACAGGAGGATAAACCTAGCAATTCCTGTAATGTTTATTTTCTATTTTTCCCTGGTTGGATTGGAATGTGAAAATGGAAAGACTGCTCATTGAAGCCCAGCATCTGTTTTCAGTTGAAAAAGAAATTAACAGGTCACATTACGGGNGGGGGGAGGAGGGGGTACGTGTGGAGGTGGGTGGTGGTGTGTGTGCAAATAGATGCAAATTTGAAAAATTATTTGCATGAATTTGAACCCCTGCAAACTGAAACTGACAAGTTTATATGAATGTTTAGCAATGGCCTCAAAACACCTTTAACCTCCTGGATGTACCTAAATTAAGAAAAGCAGAAACTTCTACTTCTCATGTTGGTGTAGTGATGTGTCACGAAGTGTTTATGCAAGAGCATATTTTAATGCAAAAATATATATGCAGAAACCCGGAGTATAAATGCAACATGAATGAACACCCATGCTCTGCCTACTGTAGGTGTGTAGACAATGCTAAACTCATTTAGAGGGAACCAGGTCACTGTGCATGCCATGTCAATTATATTGTCTGATCTGATTTACATTTTTGTTGAATAAGAAAACACATTCTCAATGCTAGTAGAAGATTCTTGAAATGTCTTTGCATTCTCTCTGATGTCAATAGCAGGCAAAGACTTGATCTAAAACTTTTATTCCCAAGAAAAATCTCCTTAAACCAGGATAAAGTGATAAGATGGTACAAGGGTGGCAGGCCAAGGTGAATAGTGCCTTTCCTAATCCTTTTACATTTAATTCTTCACTCAAAGTGGCAGATTGTCAACTGGCTTCCATAATTTCACCTGCAAAATTTGTGGAGAAATGAATTTGTGCTACAAAAGAGCCATACATGCTACAGAATTCACAGACTTAAGTGCACAAGGGGTGGAAAGAAAGCCCTTTCCTCTGCAGATGCTTTCCCCAGTCCACCAGCAATCATCTCAGCATCATATTCCAGTTCATTCTCCTCTGTGTTCTAATCACAGTCAAGCAGTGGGAAACTAAAAATGCCTCACAACTCGGTACAGTGAAAGATGGAGAGCGACCTGTTATCTCCATATCGATGGCAACACAATCCAAATTATGTCATCATCTCTCCCACTGGCCTCACATACACATTAAATGGGATAGAACACAGACAGAATTGATCCCTCTGAAGATCCACACAGGAGATCCTTGTGGAAGATAAGCAACTACTCAGTACCAATAAAGATTTATTTAGAAGGAAAGAGAGAAACCTCAAAAGTGAGATCTCATCTGCTCCAAACTAGCTCTGCAGCTCGCTAACCAAAACTTCATGTATACAGTGTTGTTGTAGCCGTGTCAGTTCCAGGATATGAGAGAGACAAGGTGCATGAGGTAATATCTTTTAATGGATCAACTTCTGTTGATGAGAGAGACAAACTTTCGAGCTTTCACAGAGCTCTTCTTCAGGCCTGGGAAACTAATTCAGTGTCACTGCTAAATACAAGATTTGAAGTTACTTTCTGAGACCTGAAGAAAGGCTCTGTGTAAGCTCAAAAGCTCGTCTCTCTTACCAACAGAAGTTGGTCAAATAGAAGATATTACCTCACCCATCTCATTTCTCAAAACTTCATGATTAGTACTACTAAAGGTGGCTAATAACTCCAATAGAATTAGTATGGACATCTACCTTCTATAAGTCACTTTAGCATCAGGCAAAGAGTGGCACAATCTCTTTGCCATACTGTGAGCAGGTAGCTTTTCCAACCTAATAAAAAATACAGTCAAGATGCACTATCAAAATCAATTTCCTTTGTAGGGGTTGGCTTTATTAACGAACTGATAAAAATAAATACAAACTTCACCCTTGTCAGTTTCTAGGGTTTTCTTCCTTACATTCAGGTTACAGTTAGTCAGCAGGATTCAAGTGATATCGTCTTGAAGGATCAACACTGGCTAACAGTTCAAGTCAACAGGAACATTGCCCTCATTCCCATGTAACATATACTGCATTGCAAATAATCAATTTCTAAGCACCTAGAGGATAATAGAGTAATAAAGAATAACCAGGAAGGATTTTGTGAAGAAAAAATCATGCCAAACCAACCTGATTTCTTTCTGTGACAGTGATACTATCCTAATGGATAAGGGAGGAAGCTATAGCTCTGATAGATCTTCATTTTAGTAAGGCTTGCAACACAGTCTTACATGACATTCTTATAAGCAAGTTAGGGAATTGTGGTCTAGCTCAAATTACTATACGGTAGGATCACAACTGCTTGAAAAAATGTAGTTCTCAATGGTTCACAGTCAAACTGGTAGGACATATCTAGTGGGGTCCTGCAGGGTTCTATCCCAGGTCTGGTACTATTCAATATTTTCACTAATGACCGGATAACAGGGTGGGAACTATGTTTGTAAAATTTGTGGATGACAACAAGCTGGGAGGGGTTGCAAGCACTTTAGGATATGATTAGAATTCAAAAGAACATTAACAAGTTCAAGTATCAGTCTGAAATCAACAAGATGAAATTCATTAAAAATAAGTGCAAATGTACTACACCTTAAGAAGGAAAAAAATCATATGTACAAATGGAGAACAACTGGCTAGGCAGTAGCATTGCTGAAAAGAATCTGGGCATGATAGTGGGTCATAAATTGAATGTGAATAAACAATATGATGCTGTTGCAAAAAAGGCTAATATTCTGGGGTATATTAACAGGAGTGTCATATGTAAGACATTGGAGGTAATTATCCTGCTCTCTTTGGCACTGGTGAGGCTTCATCTGGAGTATTCTGTCCTGTTTTGGTCATCACACTTTAGGAAAGATGTGGAAAAATTAGAGAGAGTCCAGAAGAGAGCAAAAAAAATGATAAAATATGTAGAGACTTGACCTATGAGGGAAAAAAAACCTGGGCACGTTTAAGTCTTGGGAAAAGAAGATTGAGGTGGGACCCAATAACAGTCTTCAAATATTCTAAGGGCTGTGATAAAGAGGATGGTGGTCAATTGTTCTCCATGTCCGCTGAAAGTAGGACAAGAAGTAATCTGTTTAATCTGCAGCAAGGGACATTTAGGTTAAATATTAGGAAAAAAGTTCAAACTATAGGGATAGTTAAGAACAGGTTAGACAAACACCTGTTAGGAATGGTCTAGGTTTACTTGGTCCTAAATCAGCATGGGAGAGAGAGAAGGCTGGACTAGATGACCTCTTGTGTTCCCTTACAACCCTACATTTCTGTGAAAGGCAGACTGAAAACAATCAAGGTTATCTAACGAATCCAGATGATACCAAAGTTGTCTCACCATAAGCTTCTCAATTACCATACCAAAACAGCGAAGTTTACAATGGCAAATAAATGATGAGACTAATTCTTTAGCACGGGTCTCATAATCAGTCAATGGAGGGGAAACATGCTGCCTCCCCTTCCATAATGAGGCATTATTGTTCTCCACCAACAATGTACTCAATATTTCCAGGATGGATTTTTGCTTTTCATAGAATACAAAGCCTGAGGGAACCATTGTGATCATCTAGCCTGACCTCCTTCATAACACAGGCCAGAGGACTTCCCTGAATTAATTCCCATTTGAACTACAGCATATCTTCTAGAAAAACATCCAGTCTTGAAATAAAAATTGGCAGTGATGGAGAATCCACTACAACTTATAAAAGCAACACTGATTTCCATACCAGTGGTTTCCCCCCAGTTCCAAGTGAGAATGCACACTTAGTTCTTCTGTCCCATGTGCAAGAGAGGAAAGAACACACAGAAAACAGCAAACCAATAACACAAAATATATATGCACTTATAGCTGCACTAAGTAAGGTGATATTTTCTGTTTATAAAGCAACGTAACAAATAAGATAAAAGAAGGCAGGTGGAAAACTAAGCAAATGTTCCTCTTGTGCGAATGCTTAATTTGCACCCAATAAAATACAGAATTAAATTAAGAAGAGAAAAAGGATGTGTGAGGAAGTCTCAGTATCTTGGATGATACTAATACACATGGATTGTAGGGGAAACTAGGGTATGCTCACATAGCTTGAATCACTCAGGTATACAGAGCTGGTCATAACTAGGGTCAGAGGTTCAAATCCTGTCCAGGCAGACAGCGGGAGACAATCCAAGTACACAACTGTCTGTGAGAAAAATGTTTAGTGTTTTCAGTCCAGTTCCTTCAGAGTGGTGTCTATATGATAAAAAGCCATTATTTATTGCTGGTAGGCAGTGCCCACACTGCTACTCCTGGGGACATTCTGCAGCACTGTGCATGCACAGAATTCGTGTCACCTGCAGATTTATTTGCGTCCTCCCAGAAAAATGACTTTCCGACAGGGAAGCAAAGGGAAGCTACAAGAGCAGTCATACGACCCTCCCCAGCAGTTTATTTTGGGTGCCCAGGGCAGCCAACAGAGAGATAAATCACTGTGAGGCAGGGGGCAGGACTGGGGAAGACCTGACTGGTGGCTCCTACCCTGTGCTGGGCTCAACTGCTAGTCCTAGCTGGGCTGGGGAGGATGGGACTCCCTCTTCCCCTGGACAGCATCCAGGGCTGGGTCAGACCCACCCCCAGATTTCTCCCCAGGCTGCAGGAAGTGCTGAAAACTCCCCACCCATCGCCCCTCAGGTGCAGGGGGAGGGATCATTGTACAAGGAGCTGCTTCCCTATCTGCCCAACCCCGTGCATCCAGACCCTCCCTGCTGAGCCTCACCCTCTATGCACCTGGACCACCCTGATGAGCCACCTGCACCCGGATCCCCACCCTACCAAACCCCAACCAGCTGCATCTGGATCCCCATTCCACTGAGTCCCACTCCCCCAGCATCCAGACCCCCCACTGAACCCCCACACCCAGACCCCCTTGCCAAACTCTATCCCCCCCACACCCAGACCCTGCCCCTTGAGCCCCAACCACCTTCACCTGGACCACCCTGCAGAGTCCCATTACTGTTGCACCCAGAACCACCGAACAAGCTCCAGTTCTTTCCCTTTCTGTGGGATTGTTAGGAATGTTCTTAATTTTGTATTGCATAATAATTACAATGATGAAAAAATCTGTGTGTAGGACAAAATTTAGAGAGATCTGGGACTGGACAGGGGGAATTGGTAAAATGTTCGAAAGTATTCCCGAGTTCTTGTTCTCCACAGATACAGTACAGGAGTTCATTTGCTTGATCTGGACGCTATTTATCTATTTATTTTAAGGAGAGTCCATTCCTTAGTGTGCTTCTGAATACCTAGAAGGCATAGTGGCAAGTTAGAAGTGTAGCAAAAGAGAAATGAATAATAAGAGTAGGCCTCCATTTCTTTTCATTGTATACTTTTATGAAGGTTGGGAAAAGGATTTTTCATATATAAGAGGCTGCGTGAAGTGGCATATTATTTATGCAGATGGTGACTGAAATAAAGCCCTTAATATATTCCAGAACAATTTCTATAAAGTTGAATATATAGTTATTGAATTATTGAAACAAAGAAAGGTTTTGAATATGTTTTGCTTCATTATTAGTAGTCATACTTTGCCTTTCTATAGCACTTTTCATTAGACGATCTAAAGCACTTAACATTTGTTAACTAAGGGTATGTCTACACTACAAAATTAGGTCAAATTTATAGAAGTTGTGTTTTTAGAAATCATTTTTATACAGTCAATTGTGTGTGCCTCCACACAAAATGCTCTAAGTGCATTAAGTCGGCGGACTGTGTCCACAGTACTGAGGCTAGCATTGACTTCCAGAGCGTTGCACTGTGGATAGCTGTGAGTAGCTATCCCACAGTTCCCGCAGTCTCTGCTGCCCATTGGAATTCTGGGTTGAGATCCCAATACCTGATGGGGCAAAAACAGCGTCACAGGTGATTCTGGGTACATGTTATCAGGCCACCCTCTCCCTTCCTCCCTCCCTCCCTCCATGAAAGCAATGGCAGACAATCATTTCACACCTTTTTTCCTGGATTACCTGAGCAGACGCCATACCACGGCAAGCACGGAGCCCTCGCAGCTCACTGTCACCATATGTTTCCTGGGTGCTGGCAGACATAGGACTACATTGCTACACAGCAGCACCTCATTGCCTTTTGGCAGCAGATGGTGCGTTATGATTGGTAGCCGTTGTTGTCGTATTCCTGGGTGCTCTTTTAGCCGACCTCGGTGAGGTCAGTCAGGGGCGCCTGGGAAGATGGGACTCAGCCAGTCATTCCCATCTTCTGCCAAGCACCCAGGAGATGATGATCAGTAATGGCTGGGGCATAGGAGAGAGATAGGTAAATTGGGGCACAGAAGGTTTAAAACCCAAATTTTCTACAATGTTCCCTAAATATGGGTTTCTGGCTTGAGTTTTATAGGGCCTGATTTTCAAAGGTTCTGAGCACAACTTCATTACATTCACTCTCACTTTATGGCTGTTTTATGCCACCAGATTGGGATAAAGGCATTTTAGTGTAAATGAGAATTTGGCCTGGAGATTCTAAACTTAACACCAAAATTGAGGCACCCACACTTAGTGAACACTTCTGAATATTTTGGCCTAAGTGAAAGAATCCAGGTGTCCAGGTACCCAATCCTTTGTTCAAACCACCTGACTTCCTGTTGATCTTGTGCTGTGAGCACATATCCAGCAAAATGCAGCTCAAGATTAATTGTTTTATTTAAAAAAACAGAATTTAATTTGTTATAAAAACAGATCTTGTTTGTTGTTTTATTGGCTTTAACACACTAAAATCTAAACCTCATACTGATCGAATTTTGTTAGAAATAACTGTACAACTTGACTATTGGTTTATTTTGACCAAAACACCACTGAGGTTTCTAATAATTATTACCTTTATTATTCTGTCAGTTGGTGCAAATATTCTAATAACAAATTACAACCATAATGTACTCTGTAAAAATAACTCTCTCTAAAACCCAAGAGTTCTCATCTAATTAAAATTTTAATCATTAAAATGATCCAGGAATTCTTACTCCTTTTGGCTATATCATAAAAAAATGCTAGGATAATTGTAAATCTATTCTGCATATATTTGTTCCACTAATTTACCTTCATTTCTATAGTTGTTAATGATTTTCCAGAGACCTACAAAACAGGACCACACTATTTGCATTGTGGTCAAATTCGCCTGCAAATGGCCGTTATAAGAATCAAACAAATCCATGCAATCTGATGTGACGCCCATAGCTGGGGGCATTAGTACAGGATTAGACTTACTACATAGTGTAATTGTTTACGCTGTGTTGTGGTGTAATACTGACAAGACTCAAAGCCTTCACACATAAGCAGACATCACATGCTGTAATTATGTTTGTCTGCCAGATTATAATAATTGTAGGTGGCAGGTAGTGTAAAGTAGTTCCTTATTTTCAGGCTAAACGATGTGCCATATTCCTCTAACTTCCAATGAACCCTGCAATAGGTAAGTTATGGAGCGAAAGTATTCTTTTAGCTAGAATTGTGTATAATATGAGATATAAGAATAAAATATTAATTTACTTTTCCTGGCACCATTTGATATAACATTATATTGCATCATATTTCCTTTGGCTCAAAGCATCTATTCATTTTTCTGTCCTCAGGACTTTCTGGAACTGTGAAGTACAAGAATATAAAACTGCTGTATAGTTCAGAATGGACCCTGTAGAAGCAGACTTATAGTTAGTTATAATTAGTTACAGACATATAATTAGTTATAGTGTCATACTGTGCACAGCAAAACATAAAGATTCTATCTTAAAGCTTCTGAATGGATTCCTTTTTTTAGAATAAGAGATCATACCAATCCTTTCTATGCCAAACCTAACTAAATCCCCTTGGCTATAGTGATAGTGGAATAAAAGTAGGCAACCTGGGAAAAGATAGGATGAAAACATTTCCCTTATAATGATGAAGACAGATGAATCTTCTCCTGTTTTCCTTCCGGATTCTGGTGATAGACCCTTGACCCTTACTTGACTTTAGAATTAAAATGTTCCATTACCCTAACGTTAATGAGAAACTGGAAGGGGAAGGGCAAATGAACAGATCAGGAGGCTAGGAGGATTGATCTATGGGGAAAGATTAAAAGAGATGAAATATATAACTTGACTAAGAGATGATTAACCATATATAAGGGGAATATAGTAAAAGTCAATACACATTTGAAGTGTGTGAAAATCATGGACTGAGAGAAACTATTCGGTATGGTATATGAGGGGTATAAATATGAGGCATGGGATAAAATTAAAAGCGGGAAAATTTAGGCAGAACAAATTATTAAAAATGATATTGCCTAGGGCAGAGGTGAAAGCCCCATCACCTTACACTTTACATTTAAAAGTGGACTGAACAAAAGCCTAGAAAACGTGCTAGAGGCACCAGTCATGTGCTGACGGGGGAGCACACGATTGGGTTAGCTGACGGGGGGCTAACCTAATAAGTCTTTCCTATCTCTAACTTCTAGAATTCTACAATACTCTGTCTGTAAGTTCAGAGGTGATGTGGGTGAGTATTATATCAGCTTCTTCAAAACCACTTGTTCAAATGTCTAAATGAAATTAGCTACCACTGTGTTTCTACTTCATTTGTTCTTATCATCATTTAATGCTTTTTTACCACGGTGCCTGAAGGCCACATCAGGACTGGGATCCCAATGCATTATGGCTGTACAAAGAGATATGAAGAATTTACAGTTTAAAATGACAAGTTATTTATGGAGCTGTGAAGTGAAGGAAACATACAATTATAACACAACTTTTATATCTATCTATATTTTGTTATTAATGTAAATAAAGTAAGTGCCAACTTGTCCCTGTGTGCCCCTAAGCCCAGCCAACTTTTTTTGGCTGATTTCTGATAGGCACATTGCCAGAGTAGGGCCTCAAAATTCCTACAAATATTCAAGCAAATAAGTTAGCAGGCAGGGGGGCTGGAACAATTTTTATAGTGGGGGTGCTGAGAGCCATTGCACCAAACTGTAAACCTTGTATGTAACGGAAACCACTTTCAAGCCAGGGGTGCGGCAGCACTCCCAGTACCCCTAGTTCCAGCACCTATTTTAGCAGGAATGTTCACTGCCTTACCTGCTGAGCAAACAGTCAAAAACAGACAGGGAGTAGATGCAGCCATGGCTTTGTCCCTTCCAGATCACAGGTACTGGCTCAGAGAACTGGCTCAATCTGAGGGGGCAGGGAGAAAGGTGCACTGTACCTGGCAAGGGACAGTCACAGCATCCTTCTGAAGAGCAGATAAAGTCTTTAGGGGTGTGCCTGAGACACAATTCCTTCCCAGAGCTGCTCTTGTATGGCACAGCTCTAAGCCACCCTTAATCATAACCATCTAAATAATAGCGTACAATAGTCACAATAATATAATGGACAAGAACCACTTCCCAGTCAAAGAAATCCAAGCTGTGAAGATTGGCTCGATCTGTTGTGTTGCACAAGTACAGGTTCTAAGAGTTAAAGCTCCTTATTGGTAGTTGTAAATTACGAGCACCCCCCAGTTTTTCCAATTTGTATGTTTGAGTTGGTATTTTCTTTAAGTTTTTGAATAATTGATAAAATTTGAAGAGATTGTTAGAACAGCTGTCCAGGCATGGGAGGTTAGTAATAACAAGTAATACTCTGCAGCACTTTTCAGCCATATATCATAATGCTCTTTGCAAAGATGAATCAGTGTCATTACCCCTATTTTACAGATGAGGAAACAGGTGGAGAGAAGTGAAGTGACTTGCCCAAGGTCACAAAGTAAGTCGAAGGCAGAGTTGGGAATAAAACCAGGATTTTCTGACTTCCAGTACTGTGCCCTTCCTATTGATTCACTGTGACTTCAAAGGATATTCAATGGAACTAATTGAATGAATAACATGGACTTTTTTCCTGGATAAGAGCTGTGAGATTGTTCCCTATATTTCCGTCACTTACCTCACAGGGTTGAGACTTAATTAACTAATGCTTACAACATGCTTTATGATCTTTAGAGAAAAAATACTTAAGTCCAAAATATTATTAGTTTTTTCCCCCATTATGTAAGTTCTTTGCAGTGACGTACAGATAGATTGACGAATTTGATTGCTAAAATGTTGGTTGCTTTTGTTATCCCATTCCAAAGCTCCCAGGAGAGGAGATCCTAGCACTACCTAGCCAATGGATACATGGTTTCAGTGTAAAGGAATTACCTCTGACTTGAAAAGTTACAAAGGCATAATAGACATCTCTATTTGGATCTTTGAGATATCTATAAGACTAGAGCACATCTGTGGTATTATGAGTGCATTGCTCCTTGGTCTAAAGATCAACAAAATATACAATGGAAGATGGGAGAGATTTGAAAGAAGCAGAATGAGAAATCAGGAAATCCTTTGACAGAGCAAGTTCCTATAAGCAAGATAAGAGGAAACAAGTGTCTAGAGGAAACAAGTAAAGAACAGCAACCAAGCAAAAGAACTAGTTTGTGAGTTGTATAGAAGACACGGGTTCAATGAAGAGGATAAATTCAGACTGGGAAAATGCTGTTAGACAGGTAGAAGAATTGAAAGGAGCTGAAAAATTTAATAAGTCATCAGCAAAACATGTAGAGTACCTGACAAAACTATGACAATTAACTAGGCATATATGGAAAAGAAACTACTATGTACAATTTAAAAAACTCAGACTGGTTATGGAAAGAAAAAGAAATCTCTATAATTAGAGATGTGAATATGTCTTATCTTAGTTTAAATAAGTGTTTTTCCTGACATGGAATCATGCTGGCATTCAAATGTTCCTAGCATAGAATATTAATATAATTTCACCTGGCAATATTTGCTTTATTTACACACCTCATTGAAAGAGAATTATTATGCATTCATAAATTCCAACAGAATTTGCTATCGCTCTCAGTATATTAGTTCAAAAATGCCAGTAATGCATGTTAAAAGAGAAGTCTTCAGTGTGGTGTTTCAGTATAGCTCCAGCCCAAAGGAAAGCTTCCATAAGGATCTGGGGGTTTAGAACCCACGGTTACCCAGGTCCCTGCAACCAATACCTCCATATCACCTCTGGGAACCAAGCAAAGCAGTATCCAACAATTATTGGACAGTTAGGCACTACAGGAAGTATGACCTAAAGATGCCAGAGCAACAGAACTTTGCACCCACCTGATTGGTCTACACCAACTTTTCAAACCAGGAAGTTTCCCTAGGGAGCCCTCTGAGCAACAAAACAGACTCTGGCTTGCTACTATTACAGACCTTGTCTTTTGCCCCATATTGATCCTGACTCCTGCCTTCTACTTTGACCCAGCTTGACCTCAGTATCCATCTCCAGTCTTGGCTTGGTAACTAGTCCCGACTCCTGCCTTTGACCCTGGCCCAGCAGACACTATTGGAGTGACTGCTTATGCCCTGTCTATTACAGCTTCTCTCATTGTGCATATTTAGGAATATGAACATTAGCACCTTTTCATGGGTATTTTCTAGCCTAGTCACCAGAGTCATTATTTGTTAAGAATCAACAGTGGGTAATATCCTGGCTGCACTGAAGGCCATGAAAGCTTCATTATTCATTTCAACTGGGTGAGGATTTACAGTGCTTTGTGCTATACATAATACAAAGGAATATAATCCCTGCCCCATAATGTTTACAGTGTGAATGGACAAACAATACACTACAATATGAACTGCCCTGTATGACCAAACAGACATTATTACAATGCTGCAGAATGGTGTTTTGTTGCTAGTGTTTTTTTTTAATTAAAGTTTGTGAGCTGGCTGGATTAACACTGGTGGATTTATACGCAGTGTTGTAGCTCTGTCAGTGCCAGGTGGGTGAGGAAATATCTTTTCTTGGACCAACTTCTGTTGGTGAGAGAGACAAGCTTTTGAGCATACACAGAGCTCTTCTTCAAGTCTAGGAAACTTACTGAGAGCGTCACAGCTAAATACAAGGTGGAACTGATTATTTAGCTTAAGTATTTAACACATATTTCAAGGGATCACTCATTAACACCCCTCCAGTTATAGGGAAGTGAATGGAAGCAGCTGGGCGTGGGGGTTTGGTATTGGTTTATAGATTGTTGTAATAAGCCACAAACCCAAGTCTCTGTATTCAGTCCATGATTTTTAATGTCTAGCAAAGTTATGAATTTAAGTTCTCAGGCTTGGCTTTTGAAAGTGTTGTGCTAGTTTCCCTTGAGGATGAGTACTGAGGGGTCTGATATAGGGTGACAGCTTTGTGAAAAGTGTTTACTTATAGGTGATATGGTATTTATTGTTTTCCTGTGTGAGTTCATTTGAGACCATAGTGATTATCTGATTTCACCCATGTAGTTGTTTTTGGGGCATTTAGTGCGCTGGATGAGGTACATAACATGAGATAAGCATATATAGAACACATGGATCTTGAAAAGTGTGTTATGAGGCATGTGGATCATAGTGGCAGTGGAGATATGGCTGCAGGTTTTGCTTCTGTTCTGGCAAGGTCTAGTGCTGCTCTGAGTTGGTATGTCCTGGTCTGTGGGGAGTTTGCTTTTGATGATGAGCTTGGGGAGGTTGGATGTGTGGGGGGAGTGAGAGCTGAAGGCCAGAAAAGGAGGTAAGGAAATATTTCTTTCAGGATGGGTTCCCATTGAGTGTGGGTTGTAGTTGTTTGATGATACGCCATAAGGTTCCAGTGTAGGATGGTAGGTGACAATTAGGGATATGTGGTCAGAGGAAAAAAGTGCCACTGTGGCTAAACAACAAAGTAAAAGAAGCAGTGAGAGGGAAAAAGGCATCCTTTAAAAAGTGGAAGATAAATCCTAGTCAGGAAAATAGAAAAGAGCATAAACGCTGGCAAATGAAGTGTAAAAATATAATTAGGAAGGTCAAAAAAGAGTTTGAAGACCAGCTAGCCAAAGACTCAAAAAGTAATAGCAAAATTTTTTTAAGTACATCAGAAGCAGGAAGCCTGCTAAACACCAGTGGGGCCACTGGATGATTGAGATGCTAAAGGAGCACTCAAGGACAATAAGGACCTTGCAGAGAAATTAAATGAATTCTTTGCACAGGTTTTCAAGGATGAGAATGTGAGGGAGATTCCCAAACCGGAGTCATTCTTTTTAGATGACAAATCTGAGGAACTGTCCCAGATTGAGGTGTCATTAGAACAAATTGATAAACCAAACAGTAATACATCACCAGGACCAGATGGTATTCACCCAAGAGTTCTGAAGGAACTCAAATGTGAAATTGCAGAACTACTAATCTGTCATTTAAATCTGCTTCTGTGCCAAATGACTGGAGAATAGCTAATGTGAGGCCAATTTTTAAAAAAAGGCTCCAGAGGTGGTCCCAGCAATTACAGGCCAGTAAGCCTGATTTCAGTACTGGGCAAACTAGTTGAAACTATTGTAAAGAACAAAATTGTCAGACACATAGACAAATATAATTGTTGGGGAAGGGTTAACATGGTTTTCATAAAAGGAAATCATGCCTCATCAATCTACTAGAATTCTTTGAGAGGGTCAACAAGCATGTGAGCAAGGGAAATCCAGTGGATATAGTGTATTTAGATTTTCAGAAAGCCTTTGATGAGGTCCCTCACCAAAGGCTTTTTAAGCAAAGTAAGCTGTCATGGGATAAGAGGGAAGGTCTTCTCATGGACTAGTAACTGGCAAAAAGATCGGGAACAAAGGGTAGGAATAAATGGTCAGTGTTCAGAATGAAGAGAGGTATACACTGATGTTTCCCACGGGTCTGGACTGGGACCAGGCCTATTCAACATATTCATAAATGATCTGAAAAAAGGGGTAAACAGTGAGGTGGAAAATTTGCAGATGATACAAAACTACTCTAGGTAGTTAAGGTCCAGGCAGACTGCGAAAAGCTACAAAAAGATCTCTCAAAACTGGGCAACAAAATATCAGATGAAATTCAATATTGATAAATGCGAAGTAATGCACATTGGAAAACATAACCCCAACTATATATATAAAATGATAGGGTCTAAATTAGCTGTTACCACTCAAGAATGAGATTTTGGAGTCATTGTGGATAGTTCTCTGAAAACATCTACTCAATGTGTAGCGGCAGTCAAAAAAGTGAACAGAATGTTGGGAATCATCAAGAAAGGGATAGATAATAAGACAGAAAATATCATATTGCCTCTATATAAATACATGGCTTGCCCACATCTTGAAACTTTGTACAAATGTGGTTGCCCCAATTCAAAAAAGATATACTGGAATTGGAAAAGGTTCAGAAAAGGGCAACAAAAATGATTTGGGGATATGGAATGGCTTCCACATGAGGAGAGATTAATAAGACTGAGACTTTTCAGCTTGGAAAAGAGACGATTAAGGGAGGATATGATTGACGTTGCTAAAATCATGACTGCTATGGAGAAAGTAAATAAGGAAGTGTTATTTACTCCTTCTCAGAATACAACAATTAGGGGTCACCAGCAGCAGGTTTAAAACAAACAAAAGGAAGTATTTCTTCATACAACGCACAGTCAACCTGTGGAACTCTTTGCCAGAGGATGTTGTGAAGGCCAAGACTATAACAGGGTTCAAAGAACTAGATAAATTCATGGAGGATAGGTCCATCAATGTCTATTAGCCAGGATGGGGAGGGATGGTGTCCCTAGCCTCTGTTTGCCAGAAACGGAATGGGCAACAGAGAATCGATCACTTGATGATTATCTGTTCTGTTCATTCCCTCTGGGGAAATTTGCATTGGCCATGGTTGGAAGACAGGATACTGGGCTAGATGGACCTTTGGTCTGACCCAGTATGGCCATTCTTATGTTCTTATGGAAGTTTATTTCTGTATTGCGCTCTCAAAGAATTTGAGTGGCCCATTCCATGATGTGATCTGCCTCTCTGGTGGAGTGTCCTTGTTTGGTGAAGGAGGTTTTGAGTATGTGAATGTGTATATCCTGGACTTTCTCTTTGCAGCATATTCTGTGGTATCTGAGTGCACGGCTGTAGACAACAGATTTCTTGGTATGTTTGGGGTGGTGTCAAAGTTAGACTCAGGACTCACAGTTTGTCAGCCCACTTTGTTTTATTAGTAAAGCACTCTGCTAATACACCCAGATAATGTGAGCACCATACAAGACACAAACTATCTTATTTATACAGATAAAAGGACGAGAACTTAACAAGATACCAAAAGGAAGCAGAATCTGATAAGTTTACCTGGGCTAGACATGCAATATCTTATTTACTTACTAACTATTACCGATCTCCTGTTAATGTCCCAGCATTAGCTTAAGTGGATCCATTGTTTCGTACCTTAATGTTTCTCTTCCTGACAACTATATTTCAACATTCCTTATTTCTGCTTAAAGGAACATACAACATTTCTTTAATCCATTCTTATTTTTACAATATAATTCATTCTACTTTCACAGTGATTACTGGATCTATAAAGGTAGGTGTGGTGACCCATGGATTTCTCATATACAGTTGTCTTTAGGGTACCACTGTTGAAGCTGATCATGGTGTCCAGGAAGTTGATGCTAGTGTGGGAGAGAGAGTTTAATGGACAGGTTGTGGTTGTTGAAATTGTGGTGGAAATCTAAAAGGGAATTTAAGTCATCTGTCCAGAGGATGAACATATCATCAGTGTATCTCACGTATATCATTGGTTTCATGGTGCATTTGTCCAGTTATTCTTCTTCAAGGGAACATGAAGAAGTGGGCAGTCCAAACAGCTGAATGAAAAACAAGTGACCAGCACCCTGCTAATGTCAGCCGGATGGTGACCTGAATTAAGCCTATTGAGGACATTATGATTTGCACAATTTTAACATGCTCATTAATTATGTTTTTTATCCAAGAACGGTAACAGAAACTAGTACAAACAGTGGGGGTGATTATGTAAAATCATGACATCTGCTGAGGAAAAACAGGATGTTTTAATTAGGAAACTTTTAGCTTTCAATAATTTGCGTAGGGTTACACATGACAGCAGAGAGCTCAACATTAATGCAAAAATTTATCTTAGGAGCTCAAACAAAAGTTCTTCGTTGGCTCTACACGGGCCACACGGACGTGCTGGTTGCCACTTCCCACAGCCCCCATTGGCCAGGAATGGTGAACTGTGGCCACGGGGAGCTGCGGGTGGCTGTGCAAATGTAAACAAACTGTCTGATGGCCTGCCAGGGGATTACCCTGATGGGCTGCGTGTGGCCCATGGGCTGCAGGTTGCTCACCACTGCTGTAGTCTATTGTACTGATTTGGATATATTCATAAACTTCTGACATGGATAATTTATGTGTCTCTTTCATCTTTGTGCTTTATCTGCTTCTTTACATTGATGAGGGAAATACATTTTTTTGTTCTAGCCCCCACAGATGGAAGCCTACCTTTGAGCTTTTAGCAATGATCATGTTCCCCTGTTAGTCAATGGCTGATAAAGTGTAAACTTCTGTCATTCTTATTTTGTTGTTAACTGTGGCTTAGTACTACATTATGTATTATTCAATCACTAGACAAACAGAAAGTGAAAAAACAAAACAAAACCTTTGTGACCCTGAAAGAAGCATTCTCTCTCTATGAAATTTAGGGGGTTGAAGGGCCAAAATCCATTTGCTGTGGATGTAAGATCTTAACTACAGTATCTGCTAAGAACTTTTCATACGGGCCCGGACGAGGACTAGCTAACAAAGAGCAATACATAGCTTAGAGAAAGCTGGGGTAAACAGACAATCTTGTGTGTTTCAAGCGAATAAGTGAATCAGAATAACTGCAGATGGTGAGTTGTAACTGGGTGTTCTTATGGCAAGTTATAGACACATGAAGCACTGAGAAGGGCCTCCAAGGTAACGCCCTGGTACAGATGGCAAAACAGAATTCAGGGAGAGGTCTAACATAATTGACATGGGTAATGACACCCTCCCCTCATAGATGTATGCCAATCCCAGTTCACAGAAATGCAAGGGTAAACTTATAAACAATTGTTATTATTAAATACTAATTACTGCTTTTTTGCTTTAAATCCCCAGGAATGTACCTGTTGGTCAACCGGGAGAGCTGCTACCGCACTCCCCTGGATTCCAAAATTAGAATTTAACCTATATGCTTTAATAGAAATAGTTTAAAGTAATTACCTGTGTGTTAGCAATACGTTAATTCGAACCATGGGCGGAGCAATTATGTAATCTTTTAGACTATTGGCTTGTAAGCAGAGTCAGGATGAGCTCTACCCTGACATCTGGTGGTGAATTATGGGGAATGTGGAAAGAAATTTCAGGTATTTGCATTGGCACACCTACCTCACCTAGCATAGCCCACGGCAGCCTGGGATGGTTATTTTGACAGCTCTGGGATCCCCAATTTCTTTGTTATTGAGGCAGGAAGAATAAAGTGGTGTTACCCTGATTATGTGAATAGGAACTGAGATTGTTTTATGACAAAATGACTACACTCGTTAACCGTAGCACTTGGCTGACAAGGGACATGGGTCCAAAATGCAGTGAATTGACGACGAGTTGGCGGATGGTGTGTGTACCTGATGGTATGGGGCCCGCTTTTGAGGGCTGAACACCAAATTGCACATTTCTCATCTCTCCACTGTTAAAGAGTAGAGCTAATTTTGTTTGCCATTAAATTTATGTTGGGAAGTGCCCAACGGTGCACGCAGCACTGGGGCTCTCCCTACTGAGGCTGAATGCGCTAAGGAGTTGATAAATCACTAAAGAGCTGGAATTACTGAGGGCTGAGAGACACTAATGCTGTGGTAACCTAGTGGGGGAGCCTGAAGAACCTATCGCTCAGAGGACTCGGCTTGCAGAGCGGTGCAGTTGGGCTTTATTTGCATTGTTCGGAGGCAGCCCATGGAAAAAGTGAGGGCGGAGCGGAGTGGAGTGGTTTGCGATGAAACGGTTGGAAGAGCAGTCACAACTCGGTGTATGGATGCTGGTTGTGCTATGAAGGCTGCAGCAGAACTCAATGGAGCGGCGGAAGCATGTGGCGTTGGCCACGTAGGTGGCCTTTACCACTTTGTGGGGCCCCACCTATCCTGTGTGGGCACACCTCACATCCTCCCATTTCCACCATGGCTGAGGGGGTAAAAACTCATGCAGATAAAACTTTTGAACTTGGGGTGGCCTGACATAGACTTTGGATTGCTTGGATCTTGGAGTGATGGGAACTTAAACCCTAGAAGGGGAAAGGACTTGGGCCAAATGTAGCGTGGAGGTGGGTTTTTGCTTATGGTTTGTGTTATAATCCTGTTTGTGGTGTTTCTCCAATGTGATGCCGCATTGTTTCCCTCCTTTATTAAAAGGATTTTGCTACACTCAGACTCCATGCTTGCGCGAGGGGAAGTATTGCCTCCTAGAGGCACCTGGGGGGTGGTATGTAAGTGTCCCAGGTCACTAGGTGGGGGCTCAAGCCGGTTATGCATTGTGTTATTGAAATGGAAGCCCTGGATACTGAACCCCGCCCTTGTTGCTGCCAACTCAGAGGGGCAGAAGGGTTACAGGCTTATTGTGCTTATCTTGTCTTGCTCCTAGAACCTATCCAGGGGCTTGGGAACTCCCTCCCCATCGCTTCACTCCACCCATGGCACCCTTTATAATCTATTGTAATTAATTGTTCTGCAGTGTCACTGAGCCTGATAAGCAAAGTGACACTCCACCAGTGCTGTGCATAATAAAACTCCTGTGCTTGACTCTACACTGTGTCCATTTCTGATCCTTCAAGGATTTATTTGATATATGGTATCACAGAAATCAGGTTAGGCAGGGGTCGAGGGAGAAGACATTTGTGAAATTAATAAACTGAAGTACCACAGAAATCGTAAACCTTTTGGGTGTTATTTTCAGTGATGCTCAGCACCTACAACATCAGTTGAAGTCAATATGACATGTGGGTGCTTAGGATCTCTGAAGACCAGACACTTTATTTGTCTTGCACATTTTTTTCCCCACAAATATTCCATAACATCTTTGAGGCCAATAAGGAAGATGGATAAAGAAAAAGATTTCATTTTCACTGTGCATCATCATTTGTGAGCTGACATTGTAACATAATGAAAAAGGGGAAGTCAGAAAGGGAAAGATGGACGTGGAAACTGTAGGTCCAACTCCACAAAATCTGTAAATACAATTACATTTGTCAGTCTTGATATCAGAAGATCACAGTCACTTTGGGTGCTGTTGTGTTCAGTCAGTGGGAAGATTTTCAACAAAATAAGTCAGGTGTCCCTGTTGAATAACTACTCAAGAAATGATACTGTTGAGTCCTAACAGCCCCACCAAGGCTTTTTCTTTTGATCCCCTGAAAGATTACCTTACACTCGTCACAGCAAAATACTCCACAAGCCAATATCTAATACATAGTTATCCTCTTCCTCAGTTTGGTATCAGTGATATCCGCTGTTTTGCCACAAAGCCAGTGATTATTCTGGAGGCTAACTCCTCTATTTCTACTGAATGAACAGTTAAAAATCATACCATTAAAAGACCATGTTTATCCTCAGTTATACACATGGAACTTCCATTGTCTTCAATAGGAATTGCACACATTTATCCCAGGGCAGAATTTGTCCCCAGGATTAACTGTTGTAAATTTAGTAAGAGCTAATTAAACGGCAGCATGCAATATACATGACAGAAACTGTAGGAATCCTAAGGACAACATCTAAAGTCTTAAGACTTAGTATATATATCCCAGATGCTGAGCCTTTGATAGATTATACTGTTAAAAAGAAATTTACCATGGGGCTCCCCAGCAGACATAGGAATAAAAAAAAAATAGAGATAGTGCCACTGTGCTAATAATAACAAAATATACTACCTATAAAACCAGTAAAGGGTCTGAAGAGAGACCACTTGCATTTGCTATTAATAAAAACATCAAAGTCAATCAGCACTTAACATACTGTTTACAGACTTCATCTTGATACAACAGAAACAAGACTATTTTACTTTTCCTGTGCAGTACTTTTATGTGACTTTCTAAAATGTCACCCCTCCTGGCAATAAAAGCCACTGTCCCAGTACATATTACATAATCTCAATCATTATATATCCTTGGGGGAGCTGTGTTTTGTTTGGTTGTTCTCCATCCATGAAGTAAGAAGTATCATGCCCACCACAGAAGCTACCATTAGTATTTGGTTATGTTAATCTAAAATGAAAAGTGGAGAATGAGGACTTTTTTTCACAACACCTTTCGCAGCCCAATGTAACATAACACAGAATTTTGGGAATGTATGTGCTATGTATTTTTCTATTAGTTCCCTTCCCTGTGGTTGCTATGAGATCAGGTCTGTCAGAAATCATTGATACATTGACTCACTGTGTAACTTTGGAAAAGTCATTTAACTTCTCTTCCTTAGGTTTCCCATCTGAGGCCCACTCCTTGTTCTTGTTCCTCATATATTCATAATCCTCCCTGGTAACCCCTCATCAGGGTATTCATGAAACTATGGTAAACTAGAGCACTCATACATGGTGGTAACAGCAAATTTCTCCCAAAGCAGCCTCCTTAACACTGTCGAGTCATTGCTAACGATCGAAAAGTTGACATGGGAGATATGACTGTAACTCAAGGACTGCTTTGGGAAAGCATTTCAAAAGTCTGCATACAGTTCAATTCTACTGTATTCAAGGTCTCATACTGCATCCATCACAGTGGTATCAGAGGACTTTACAGTAACACATTGAGGGTATGGCTACACTTGGAGATGTGCAGCGCTGGGAGTTACAGCTGTGTTCGTACAGCTGTGTAGGGACAGCGCTGCAGTGTGGCCACACAGACAGCTACCAGTGCTGCAGTGTGGCCACATTTGCAGCATTTGCAGTGCTGTTGGAAGTGGTGCATTGTGGGGAGCTATCTCACAGAGCACCTCATCCCATTTTGGAGCTGTGGGTTGTGGGAAGGGGACGGAAGAGTGCGGGTCCTTCCGCTTCCTGTCCCAACGCCCGTGGTGCATTGCTTCACATCCCAAAAGTTTGGTGCCATTGTGAGTCTGCAGCGCGATTTCTGTGGGAAATGGAGCCCGAGCTGGTGAGGACTTTGCTGATGAGTGTCATCAGCACATCACGTTTGGCAGTAGAGCTATTCCTTCAGCTCCGAAGTGATAGTGAGGATTCAGACGATGATATCGAGTCACCTGAACCGTTTGACAATAAATTGCTTGTGGCAGTAACGGACTTGCTCAGCACCGTGGAACGCTGCCTTTGGGCTCGGGAAACAAGCAGTGAGTGGTGGGATCACGTCGTCATGGAAGTCTGGGATGATGAGCAGTGACTGCAGAACTTTTGGATAAGAAAAGCCACTTTCATGGGTCTGTGTGCTGAGCTCTTCCCCACCCTGCGGCACAAGGACACGAGACTGAGTGCTGCCCTGTCAGTGGAGAAGCGGGTGGCTATTGCAATCTGGAAGCTGCAACTCCAGACAGCTACTGATCGGTTGCGAACCAGTTTGGAGTGGGAAAGTCGACTGTTGGAATAGTGTTGATGCAAGTTTGCAGGGCCATTAATCGCATCCTGCTAAGAAGAACCGTGACTCTGGGGAACATGCAGGACATTCTGGATGGCTTTGCACAAATGGGTTTCCCTAACTGTGGACTCCAGGTGTGCGCCCCCAAATACGACCTGCCATTTTTACAAGAGGTGGTGCGATACTTGGGTGTGAATCCCTACTTGGCAATCCGAGGAACGCACGATGGACAGTCAGAGCAGGGAGAGGAGGGGGAGGTGTGTAGAAGAATATGAGAGAGGGGACTGGTGGGTGGGGGGAGACACCGGCCAGATGTCCCCAGGTTAGTTGCATGCAGGCCAGGGAGCTCTTCTTCTAAGCCAGTGAGGCAAGCTAGCTCAGTACACAGCAGCTGGAACTTGTTGGTGAAAGAAGAAGCAGAGGAGGGGTTTCCCGTGAGGCAGCTCTGTTATTTTCTAGAACGGAACTGTTTTTGGAGGTGCGGGGGTGGGTTTGCTGTCATGCATGCATGTCCTAAAGTGTGGAATAGCCCAGTTGATGGGTTCTATCACATCGAGGTAATCGGCACCTTGTGATTATCATCTTAAGTTTCAGCCAGTATATGCGGTGGTGCAAATGTGCGCTTGCGGCAGTATAGGGGAGCGCCACTGTGGGTTCCCTTGTCCACGGTCTAGGCGGGACGTGCGTCCGCGCCACTGTGCCGTGATGTGTGTGGGGGGAACATTGGGCTGGCACACAGGTCAAGCTGCCAATAGGGACGGGTCTTTGGAGGGAATTCTCACATTGCTGTACTTTGCATGACGACCTTTCTTCTGCTCCTTTCCAGGTGACTCTCAAATGTCAGCTGTAGATTATTCTTGGCATGGAAGGTTAAATCTTGTGGAAAAATGTAGAGGATAGATCTTTAAGTGCAGGTCCCCCACGATCTCTCGTCTGCTTTCCCACATTGCACAGAACCCAGTGAGCTCCTTTCTCAAGCAGTCTCCCTTCCTAGGTGAGCGCGGTGCAAGATGGCTCCGGAGTAAAACTGCTGTATCGGCAAATGTGGGGGTGGTGTTCAGTGCACTTTCCCCCTAGCTGCTCCCTGCTTTCCCAAATCACAGAACCCAGTCAGCCCTAACTCACAGGAGCTCCCCTTACCCAGGTGAGTCCGGCAGAAACATGGATTCATTAATCACTCATATCCCCATTACTCACCATGTCTTCCTGCCTGTGCCTCTCTGTGCTATGTTCCTATGTGTAAGATGTTGCTGGAAATTACTTCTAAAAACTCCTTCACTGTGATTATAAACAATGCAGCACGCGTGTAATAAATTGTTTCTAATTTCTGTTTTTTTAAGTGCCCTTGAAATCTTTTTTCCGGCCCTTCACGACTGATGAAAGGCTACAAACTTGAGTGAGCATACCAAGGAAAAATTGTTCAAAGAAGATTTGGTGAAAGCAGTTATGAATCAGGTATGCCAGACGAGAATAGAGGGCTTGGTGCAGGGACGCTGGACGAGGATCTAATGGTATCAAAGCTTTGGAGGGAAACAGAATGCAGGAGAAGGAATGACTACGAATTGCACTAGAAGAAATGCACAAAACAGCTGAGTACCCTCCTGGCACACCAAATGGACTGTATTTGCAGTCAACTCGATAGCCATGCAGCAGAGCACTACCCATGCTGCGCCCCTGCCGTCACCCCCCCCCGCATCCCAAGCTCTCTCCCTTGTGCCCCCTGTTTGCTCAAAACCCCTTCTGCCAGCATCTGCGTTCTTACCACCTCCAGCTGCCCTAACACTGTACATTCACCTACCAGCCCTTGGAAACATACGACCCTTACCCTCTGCCACTCACCCCCATCACCACATGCAAGCTATTAATCTGAAGTGCAAGCAGGCATTGCACACACTCAGGCGGACATTATTCAAACCTTTGACTGTTACAGTTCAGCACTCCTACCACCTGCCCTTCTCTTGTACCTGTATTTTGAATAAAATGATTTCTTGGGCTTTTAAAACAGTTTTTTTCTTTGCAGAAAGTTAAATACTATACCCCAAGGGAAAACCAGGCACTGCAAATCATTGTAACCACGCACTTCACTCGCCGGTGCGACGGCTCAAAACATGCTACTGGTTGGCTTCAGCCTTCAACTTTGCTCCTCTTAAGCATCCCTATCCTCTGTAGCCCTGTGCTTGGGCCTCCTCATAGTAGCCCCTGCTCTCTGGCTGTGCAATTCAGCCTCCGGTGTTGACTCGGAGGTTCCATTCTGACTGGAATGTTTCACCCTTCCGTTCACAAATACTTATGGCAGGGTACAGCTATGCGGGAATATTAACCGCAGGGATTGGCTGCTTTCCCCCAAGTCTAGCTTCCTTAAAGACACCTCCAGCACGCTTTACGGCCAAAGACACTCCACGAGTCATTCTGCACCGGCCTCAGCCTGGTAGGTTGAAACAGTCCTCTCTGTCAAGTCTTCCCTGTATACGGGTTGTCATGAGCCATGCATTAACGGGTAAGCGGGGTCTCAGGGATCACAATGGGATTGTCAACGGTCCCCTACTGTGTCTTGCGGTCTGGAAAAAAGTCCAGGCCTGCAGCTTCGCTGAACGGCCACTGTTCTGAAAGATCGTTGCATCATTTGCACCTTTTCCAGGCACCAGCCTGTGTAAATGTCAAGGAATGCGACGGTGATCCACAAGCGCTTGGAGAACCACAAGAGAATACCCTTTCTGATTACATGTTACTCAGATGCCGGTGGAGTGGTGCAGTAGGAATCTTGCTATTCCCATCTTATCAGCCCCTGGCAGTTTCCCTCACGGGCTTTGCAGTAGGCGCTCCACAGCTCCTTTACTTTAACCCTGCACTGCACCACATCCCGTTCATGGCCCCTTTCCAGCATGGACTTTGATATCTGCCCATAGGTATCATAATTCCTACAGCTGGAGAGCAGCTGTGACTGCACAGCTTCCTTACCCCAAACACTGATGAAGTCCCGCAGCTCGCAAGTGCTCCATGCTGGGGCTCGTTTGGGGTGTGGAGGCATGGTCAGTGATTGATTGATTGATTGCACTCCACACCTGGCTGATGAGCAAACAGGAAGGGGATTTTTAAATTTCCTGGGGCATTTAAAGGGTGGGTCACCTGAGCCCAGAGCAGTGGAGTGCGAAACGATGAGCAGAGTGGCTGAAAAGGTATGCTGAGATACCTCCTAATACCCTGGAGGCCAAGAAAAGCGCTTTTGCTGGCCACACTTGATGAGCAGTGCTGCATCACCAGCGCTGGAATCGTTACACCCCAAGTAGACCAGGTGTACAGCCAGTGCTGCAGCCAGGAAGTTGCAGCACTGGCTGTGCTTTGCAAGTGTGGACACAGAGTAAGTTGCAGCGCTGTAACCCCATCACCAGCACTGCAACTCTCAAGTGTAGCCATACCCTAAGAGTATGTCTACGCTGCACACCACTGATGGCAGTGCATAGTCTACGGGTAGCTACATGCTGCAGTGAATACCACTCAGCTTCCACACTGTAGTGCATATAGCTGCACACAAAAGTGAAAGGCTTTGGCAGGGGGACGCAGCAGGGAAAGGCCCTGATAGCTCACTGTGGTAGGAAAAGGCTCCAGCAGCAGGGAAACAGCAGGACTTTACACTGCTAAAACAAGCAGTGTAGATGGGGGAGGCACTGCTTAGGCACGCAGAGAGCTGTGTAAGGTCAATAAAGTAACCCAAGGTTTTGTCCTGTCTTCACTCACCTAAGCAGTGCCTTAACCCCTACATTGGTACTTATACCTGTGCTAGAGCGTCACATAGCGTAAGAATGTGCAGCATAGACACACCTAAGTGATACAATCATTTTTTGTCTCAGTAATTTCTGGGAGAAGATCCCTCTCAAAAATTATCATTATTATATTATGGTAGCAGCTGCAGGCCCTCTCTGAATTCAGACTCTGTTGTTCCTAGAATTGCACAGAAAGAGACAGTCTTGGCCTTAAAGTGCCTGTAATTTAAATAGGCAGGACAGACAGGGTGGGAAGGGAAATAGAGACAGAATGGAGGTGCCCAATTTCACATAGCAGATCAGCAGAACAGCTAGTAATAGAATCCAGTTCTTGTACTCTCACTCTAGTGCCTTATCCACTAGATCAGAGGTTCTCAACTTTTTTCTTTCTGAGGCCTCAGCAACATGCTATAAAAACTCCACAGCTCACCTGTGCCACAACAACTGTTTTTCTGCATATAAAAGCCAGGACAAGCATTATGAGGTAGCAAGCAAGGTAACTGCCCATACCCGGTTCCAGAGGGGGCCCCTTGAAGCTAAGTTGCTCAAGCTTTGGCTTCAGCCCCGGCATAGGGTTGCCAACTTTCTAATCGCACAAAACCAAACACTCCTACCCCACCCCCTGCTTCACCCTGCCCTGAGGCCCCAACCCCGCTCCCTCCATCCCTCCTTCCTCTGTCTCTCACTCTCCCCGACCTTCACTCACTCTCACCTTGTTGGGGCAGGGGAGTGAGGACTCGGGCTGGTGATGAGGGGTTTGGAGTGCGGGAGGGGGCTCCGGGGTGGGGGCTTGGGGTGTGGGAGGAGGTTCAGGGTGCTTGGTCCTGGCAGTGCTTACTATGGCTCCCAGAAAGCAGCCATTAGGTCCCTGTGACCCCTAGGCACATGGGTGGCCAGGGAGGGTCTGCATGTTGCCCTTGTGCCTGCAGGCACTGCACCCACAGCTCCTATTGGTCACGGTTCCTGGCCAATGGGAGCTGAGAAGCCAGTACTCAGGGGGAGGGCAGCGCGCGGAGCCTCCCTGGCCACCCATGTGCCTAGGGGCTGCAGGGACCTAGTGTCACTTCTGGGAGCTGCACAGAGCCAGAGCAGACAGGGAGCCTGCCCCAGCCTTGGGCCCCCATTGTGCAGCTGACCAGAGCCACCAGGGTCCCTTTTCGACCGGGCAGTCTGGTGTAAAATTGGATGCCTGACAAACCTAGCCCCAGGTGGCAGGGCTCATGCAGTGGGGCTTTGGCTTTTTGCTCTGGGTCCCAGTAAGTCTAATGCTGGCCCTGCTTGGTGGTCCCCCTGAAACCTGTTCACGGCCCCTTCAGGGGCCCCCGGACCTCTGGTTTAGAATCACTGCATTAGATCACACTGCCTCTCAAAAAACAAAACAAAACAAAAAGCAACTATATAATCAAAACACTCACCTGGTCAGCCAAGTCTAAAATTCAGCACTTTCGTGCTGGATCTGCACAACGTAATACTAATCCATGTGTGCAATACATCACATCCTAGCTTCCTTCAACATTCTCACTTCTTTCTGTGTTAGTTTGGCATCCTTTGCTGTAGCACCTGGGTATCAGGCGACATTTCAAACATTAACAAATATATTTAAAGTCTCCACAAGCAGAGTGGAAAAACACAGCTCGCATCCACTGCCCAAATAAATTCCTCATTGCAAAACCATTCAAGACAATGCTTAGCTAAGTAAATATGCAACACCTGAATGCTGCTAAATCTGGGATTTGCAAACTCAAGGAAAGAAGCGAGATCTACAGTCAGGTCTCTCCACTCATGATTTCAGACAACTACTTCCCAAGAATGGGATAGGAAGATATATGTACAGACTGAACCTATTCCTAAATATGTGGACAAAACAATGCTATATCTATTAACCAGCAATTTTACAGCTCAGTTAAGGTTCTTTCTCCCACACTTCTGTTTGCATCTTCCAACTTGCCATCTAAGATAAGCTTTGCTTATTTTTATTTATTTGTGCTACAATAACGTTCACAGGTCCCAACTGAGATCGGGGGCCTATTGTGCCCGGCACAGTACAAACACAAAATAGAGAGTATCTCCTCAAAATACTGACAACTACAAACTGAAGAAAGACAAAAGGGTGGGAAAAAGGGATTATCTTCATCCTCATTTTATTTGGTTGGGGAATGCAAACAGAGAGATTAAGGCCTGGATTCAGAAGTATTTAGGAGCCTAAACCCTAGATTTAGGAGCCTAACTCTGGGTTCAGGTGCCTGAACCTCAGTTTTAGGCTCCACAAAACTCCCGCTGATCTCTGAAAGCACCCAAACTCACTCAGTGCTTGTCTTTTCAGGGTAGAAGTTCCTTCTGGGTGCCTGCTGCCTCACTCTAGCCATCCAGGCACCTATCTCCAGCCTAAGCCTCAGAGTGATTCACAAACTGGAGAAGACAGACATCAGCCCATCTATTCACAAATAGGGCCTGATCTGGTAGGCATGCATAGAAGCTGCCTGCTGGATTGGGTCCCTTTCAAAATATAGCTACCAGTGCCCGTAGTGACCTTTTAGCCTAGCGGTTACAGCATTCACTTGGGATGTGGGAGACCCAGGTTTAATTCCCTCCTCAGGGAGAGGTGGAGAAAGGATTTGAACAGGAGTCCCTCACCTCTAAGAAGGGTGCTATAATCACTGAGCTAGAGGATATTCTGCTGCAGGTTTCCCTCCATCTCTCCTGTCGAAGCTGTTCTATTTTGTGTAAGTAATTACAAAGTCACTGAAGCAGGGGGACACGACCCAGGGTCTCCCACTCGCAGGTGGGTCCTAATCACCAGACTACAGAGTGACTGGTTCAGTGGCCCAGTGACTCTAAGTATTTAACCCACATGGGTCAGCTTCACAAAAGAACTGATTAAGAGAGTCGGAATACCACCACTTCATTCTGGGATGGGACAGGTCACCTAGCCAATGCTTGATGGAGGACCAATGCCAAGGTTTGGTTTTCCAAACGACCAGCTCTGCTAAATTAACACAAAAGGCTGCCTGAAGGCAGACTTTTGGCACTAAATTTAACCCATGCAAAAATGACTTCATATAACAAAACCAAAACATCAATCTCCCTCCCCATCAAAACCAAAGAAAAACAAAAACAGTCAGCTCACAAAATTTTCCTGCAGCTAAGGTTTGTCCTTAGCTATACACAGGTCTGATTCCATGCCAGATCGAAAGCTTCCCCAGAGCTCTCTCCCTTTATAATCCTGTTGCCGGCACAAAGTGCCAGAGGCTAAGCAACAGCGGTTCGTGGCCCGGAGTACGTAGTGCCAATGAACACACCAGGGTGGAGAAGCAAAACACAAGTTTATTTGAGCTCAAATAAGGTACGAGGGAGAATGCAATCTCAAATCCTGCACCCGTAAAACAAGCAGTTTCTTCCTTTTATATCCCAGTTGTTTACTAACTGATTTTTTACTCCCCGCCTCCTTTCCCATCCAGCTGCAGTATCTTTTCTCACTCAATCTTTTTGTCTTCCCCCTCCCTCTCCTCTTTCTGCTGCAGAGACATGTATGCTGTATCTAAGAGTGGCCTTGAAACTTGCTTCAATTTAGCTCCAGTGTATTACAGCAGGGAACTGGCTGTTACAACCAAAAACTAACTGCTGACATTACATTTTACAGCTATTAACACATTAGGTTACACTAGGTTACACAAAGTGTTAAACATGGAGGAACAATGGTTCATTGAGGCCTGAGCAGGAGGGCTTTATCGACACTCATGGTCTTCCATTTTCCTGAGTTACCTAGATTTATGCCTAGTGACACCAACAATCCCTTTCAGATTAGGTAACTTTCCATCTAAGCGAAGCCACATTTCCCTCTGTCTCTCATGGCTGGTCTTCCTGGCAATCCTTGCACTGAGGGCAGGCAGTTGCTTAGCTCAGGAACAGAGGGTTAACCATCTCCTTTGCAGTCATAGGATTGGGTGTTTATACATCACAGGATGCAGAGTACAGGAAGAAGAGTGTATTTCAGCCACTCTCTCTTGTTGAGGTTCAAAGAGCAACAACAACAGCAACCAATATAACATCCTGATCTTCTTAGAAATCAGTATAGCTTAAACTGAACACTCCTTACACACCTGAAACGTCAGAAGCACACTTTATGAAAGGAAGGATCGTTCATATTCTCACTTGTTAGGAAGGAACCATGCAAAACTTGGATCCAGAATTCTTCCATCTAGGAGTGTTTGGATGTGAGTTTCAGTTCTGGCTCTTTATGAAAATAAAGGTCACCTGTGGAGGCCTGGCTCTGAAATTACCAAAAGTTTGGTTACATTCATATCTAGATTTTGGTTCTGGACAATCTCTATATTTGAAATTCATTCTCCATAACAGATTATTTTATAATGGTTCCCAGTCACTCCTCTTTCCGCTCCTTGAGTACTGCAGAAAACTGATGTAAAAATTCTTGTTTTTTCACTCAGCTGCCTTACAAAAGCAAATGTGATCTTATTTTCCTTTTGGTTTACCAGGTTCTATCACTCTACTATCTACATTCTACAAATCACGCTAATCACCAGTTTGTAACTAGTATTCATATAAACCTGTAATAGACGTATATTTTGTATGCTTTATCATCCTCTAAAACAAAGTTTTGATTCCTGTTGTTTAGTGGTATGGCAATATTCTTTTACAGCATGTAAAAAGTTTAAACATATTATAGCTTATTAAAGCATTAAATCTGTTCACACTGTCCAGATTTTAACACGATCACACTTGAACCAAATATAAAGTTAAAATATAAGATTGTAAGAACCTTACAAAACACTGTAGACTATTTCAGTGTGCAGGTACAGAACATATTGATTGCTTGAGCTTTTTCTTAGCTCATCTTTATCTCTTTGCTTACTGTTTTTCACTCAAATTATGACACCTTTTCCTCTAAGATAAATTAGCAGGATTTTTTTCTTTTCATTTTAAAGCTTAGATCCTTAGAGAAGCTTAATATAAAGTAGTCTCATTAGGCTTTGGTAAGAGTCCAAGTTTTATGTAAAGCAGATACAGAAAATTGCAAGAAAAAAAGACTCAGATACTAGAAACACGCATGGAATTATTATAAATCCTCTTCTAATTATGGTACTTATGATTATATGAACGATTTGATTTAATTCCTTACAGCTTCCATGAATCAATTTTTTAAAAAGCCTGCCTTCCTGCATATTTCCTGGTGATACTAGCACCAGTCCTTCAGTTTTGCCTGAGTAAAGATTGCCGGAATGAAATTACAATTAACTCTTTGAATTTCTTCTCATAGTCCTCTGTCTGGTTTGAAGGAGAAAATATTTGTTAAGTACCCCTCTAATAACAACTAAGTATAATACATAAAGTGCTTTGCAATTAGTATTATTAAAAATAATTAACAGCAGAGATTTTAATGACTGGTTTGGCACAGATACAGAATTTACATGTCCTTTGCTGGACATCAGAAGGAAACTGTGCCGGGGGTGGATAGTGTTAAGAAGCCTGCACAACTGCTACCAGTATTGTACCCATACTTTAACAAAAGTCTTCAGCTCTCAGAGCAGTACAGTCACATGAAAAAAGACAATAGCATTTAATAAAAGCATGGTTGTGGGGAAATTTCATAGTTGCAAACAGTGCTGTGTCTTCAAAAGGAATAAAATAATCATAACTTGATGACTCCTTATGTTTACGTTTCTGGAAATATTAGAATTTATAGCCTGATCTCTTCTTGGGACATATTGTGAATCACTAAAGGGAATTTTCTCTGGATTTGCAACAGTTTGCAATAGTTTTATGGATTTGCAATAGTTTGCTTAAAAGGGTATTTGTGTGTGATCTTAATAGGAAATATTTTCTCCTCTAACCCTTTTGTTATTCTAATAAAAAGATTAAACTCTTTACTACAACGCATTGTTGTGCCTGTTCATTTACATATCACAACTATGTTAGCAGAGCATGGATTGTGAATGTGACTCTTTTGAGTAGTTGTGACTATCTGTGATCATAAGTGATTTCACTGTAATCTGTAACAGTTACACTAATCGGATTTAAATCTGCCCAAACACTTTGAATACGATCAGGCAGAGGCATGCATTAACGTTTTACACTGTTTTCCCTTTGAAGAGAAAGCGGGCACTTATAGTGCGATTATACAGGATTAGAATTTTTTCATTAAAATGGATTTAAACACATCAGTGACTGAAATTTAGAATCCCATTTAATGAGCACTAGAAAGAATGCCAGCCACAGAAAAGCAAGCAAATACTTTCACAGAACGCTTTGCCTCAAACACAAAGTGCTTCTTTCAACCGTCCTGTGCTCTTTCTACTAAGTAAGGGATACCAAATGAAATGATTTAGAAAACAAATATACAAACAATAATTCATTAATTAAAGAGCAGAGCAGAATTTTACTGTGTAGTGCCCCCACCTGAACGTTGTGGAAAGTAGGTGAAGGTTATGGTATGACTTTAGACACAGGCAGTTAAAGAAGCTAGCCCAGAAAACCAAGATCAGACCTGTAAACTGGAATGCTGGCACACTAACTGGCCATAGGACCTGGTACAGATAGCATTCATCTAGGAAACAAAATGGAAGAGGGAGAAGGCCAAAGAGACTGAGGAACGGCACAAAATAATTTACTGGGGGACCTCCCACTCAAGAAACAGAGTAGATATAGCTCTTGCTAGTAAAATGTAGAAAGACTAGTGACAATAAAGACAATCAGCAACAGGTTAATGATTGTGTCAAAGAGGGTTTTGAGTCCAAGGCCAGCAGTAGTGCCTAATAGTGATACTCTGGAAGTGTCATCCAGTGGTGAGCCTCAATGGCTGCTTTGCCTAGCTGCTAGAGTCAGTGGCTGTTTCTCCCAATGACGAGAGTCTGCACCTGTATCGTCCAGTGGTGAGAATCAATGACTGCTTTGCCTAGCAGCTAGAGTCAGTGGCTGTGTCTCACAGTGATGAGAGTCTGCAGCCATATTGTCCAATGGCAAGAGTCAGCGACCACTTTGCCTAGCAGCTAGAGTCAGTGGTTGTATTGCCCACTGGCAAGAGTACCCAGTGGTATCACCCAATGGCAAGGGTCAGTGGCCATGGGTACAGTAACCTGGGCCCTCCCTGCTCCACCAGGTTCCAACCCAGGGCCCAAAGAAACAACAATTCAAAATGTGCAGGCTGGGGTGTGGACACCCCTATACTTGTTCACTGGGCCACTTCCTACTCCGGTTTTGGTTCCTCTGCTGGTGCCACTGGTCTCTCTTGGGGTCCCCCTTAGAGTTTTCTTGGGTCACTCTCTGGAAGGTGTCCCTCTATTTGTGGCAGTTTGATGTCCTCGGCCTCCATCGTTGAAGAGCCTGCAGCAGTTTGACCACAGGGGCTGGTTTGAGTTGGTTGGAGCCACAGCAGCTTCTGTGTAGGAGGCTGCACCACCCATTTGCTCTCCTGCTCTGTCCGCCCAGACTGAACTGAGCTGCTCTCTTTTGAACTCTGCCTGCACTGTAAGCATGCCCTGTATGGAGAGCAACTCCTTAACCCTTGCTTTATCAGTGTGGGGTTTGTGCACCGCATCACAGATGGCCCAGTTAGCTTTTGAATGTGGCATGCAAAACATAGTGCATATGTACCCCAGTCTGGCTGTGATGAGAAATGTAAAGCAAATGTCTGGGAAAATCTAGAAACTGCTTTTCAGCAAATTCCATAAAATGAGGAATTAGTTATTGGTGCCAACTTAAATGGATATGTTGGAAGAGACAGGAATAGATATAGGAGAGCGCATGATGACCAGGTCTATGGAACTTAAAAGACAAAGAAGAAAGACATATTGAAACGTGCATAAGTTCATGACCTAGTAGTATCCAACACGTTCTTTACGAAAAGAGATGAACATCTTATTACATATCTAGAATGGAAGAACTAAAAGACAGATTGACTAATTCTTGCTTTCCAGCAGAAAACAAAAGATATAAAAGACTGCAAGGTGATTATGGGAGATATCCTTCATCTTAGATATGTTTCACAGAACAAACGTATGGAGAAAAATCAAAGAGTGTAACACCAAAGATAAAGTGGTGAAAACCAGAGGGTAAAGCTAAGACTACAGGAAGTTAGTTATGGAGAAGATGAGGTCAGCAGCATATGCAGAAGGAGTGGGACATTTTGGGATTTTATGGCAACAACTATACTGGAGGGTACTATACAAGTTGTTGGTGAATCAAGAAAGAAAGTCTTTATTTAAAAAGAAACTTGGAGATGGAATGAAGAAAGTACCAGAAGTTATCAAATGTAAGAGAACGAAGTTTAAATTCTAACAAAGGAGTGGAACAAATGAGATTTGGAGAAATGCAAGCTTGAAAATAAATTGGAATATAGTTGCAAAAGTGAAAACAAAGGTCTTTCAGGAACTCTAATCAAGACTTGGAACAAAGGAAGTGAAAAAAGAAGTACATACATTGGTAAAAAAATGGGACAGAAATACCAGAAATATCAAGGAAGTGAAGTTAATCAAGGATGGAAAAGGTATGGCATGGACTGATGATAGTCACAAAAAGGATTGATGGAAAAGGTATTTTTAGCAGCTGTTAAAATGAAGGAAACCCAAGAGAGCAACACAACTTCAAAATGATGACCTTTGGTAGAGGGGAGTTGTCAAGGTATTATTCCCACTTTGAACTTTAGCGTCCAGAAATTGGGGACCTGCATGTACCCTTCTAAGCTTAATTCCTAGCTTAGATCTGATAGCGCTGCCACCAACCAGAAATTCCAGTGTCTGGTACACTCCCTGTCCCCCAAAACTTCCCTGGGGAACCCAAGACCCAAACTCCTTGGGTCTTAAAACAAGGAGAAATAAACCATTTCCCCTCCTTTCCCCCTCCCAGACTTTCCCCTCCCTGGGTTACCCTGAGAGACTACTGTGACCCAAATTCCTTGGATTTTAAAACAGAGAGGAATTAACCTTCCCCCCACCCTTTTCCTCCCTCCAATCCCTGGTGAGTTCAGACACAATCCCCTTGGGTCTTAAACAAGGAAAAAAATCAATCAGGTTCTTTAAAAAAGAAAGCTTTTAATTAAAGAAAGAAAAAGTAAAAATTATCTCTGTAAAATTAGGATAGAAAATGTTTACAGGGTCTTCAGCTTATATAGACTAGAGGGACTCCCTCCACCCTAGCCTAAGATACAAGTTACAGCAAACAGAGGTAAAATATCCTTCCAGCAAAATACACATTTGCAAGTTAAGAAAACAAACATAAGCCTAATCCGCCTTTTCTAGCTAGTACTTACTATTTTGAACATGAGAGACTGTTTTAGAAAGATTGGAGAAATATCTGGTTGCACGTCTGGTCCTTCTTAGCCCCAAGAGAGAATAAAGAACAAAACAAACAGCACAAACAAAGACTTCCCTCCACCAAGATTTGAAAGTATCTTGTCTCCCAATTGGTCCTCTGATCAGGTGTCAGACAGGTTTACTGAGCTTCTTAACCCTTTACAGGTAAAAGAGACATTAACTCTTAACTATCTGTTTATGACAGGAGTCTATCATACCTGATGAAGTAGCAAATGCCATAAAAGAAATGAAAAATAATAATGACCTCAGTCCAGATGGAATCCTTACAGAGGCATGGAAAAAGCTTGAAATAGAAGGCATCCATCTGCTGACTTCCCTGTTCAGTTCAATCATGAGATGGGCAAAGATACCAAATGAGTGGAGGAAAAGTATCATGGTGCCAATACACAAGGGAAAAGGTGATGCTGGCAGTTGAACAAATTATAGAGGTATAAAGCTAATGAGTCATACAATGAAACTGTGGGAGAGAGTTATCAATAAGAGACTAAGAAGTGAAGTAGATATTAATGCAAATCAATATGACTCCATGCCACGGAGGTTGACAATAGATGCAGTTTTTGCACTGAAGCAGCAAGTGGAAAAATTTACAGAGAAAAGGAAAAATATTAACATGGCGTTCATTGATCCGGAAAAGGCCTTTGACCAAGTCCCAAGAGAAGTCATCTGATGCTGTATGAGGGAGAAATTGTACCAGAACTTTATGTGCAGCTTGTTCAAGCCACTCATGTAGGTGCAACATCAACAGTCAAGAGTTTCTAGTGGAGAAACAGACAAATTATCAGTAAAGGTGAAAATGCAGCAGGAATCAGCACTGAGCCCTTTGTTTGTCCTTGTCCTGGATATCCTCCCAAGGAACATAAAGAAGGAGGCACCTTGGTGCATGCTGTTTACAGCTGATATTCTATGCAATGAAGAGAAATACAATTCAGAAAATTATCTTGATAAATGGAGAGATGGATTGGAGACACATGGGCTCACAATAAGCAGAGGAAAAACAGAGTAGATAGTAAGTAATTTCAGTAATGTGAACACTGAAAAATTGTTCTTGAAACTAGATGGGCAGACATGTAAAGTTTCAGGTATCTGAGTTACAGAATCTGGGAAAATAGAGGATGAAATTAAAGGTAGGATAATAAGAGCCTGGCTCAAATGGAGAGAGATAAGTGGTTTAGTATGTGACAGCAAAGTGCCAGTAAGATTAAAAGAGAAGTCTATAAAACAGCGGTGCATCCAGTTTTAATGTATGGCTTTGAGTGTTGGGCAACAAAGATGAAACTTGAATAAATGATTTGTTCAGCAGAACTGCAAATGTGGAGATGGATTAGTGGTGTAAGCAAGGAAGACCACACGAGGAATGTGTATGTTAGAGACATGCTCAAAATAACTTCCATAATGAAAAAAAATGAGAGTGTGCAGGCTCATGGTTTGGTCATGTAAAGTGTAGTCCTGATAACGACATGGTGTGAGAGTCCAACAAATCAAGATTGAAGGAAAAAGACAGAAAGGCTGACCCAAGAAGTTGTGGGAGGTCATAAAGGAAGACATGTTAGCAATGTGGTGTCATAGAAGATATGGCATTGACTAGCACTTTGGAGGGAGAAGACTTATAATAATAGGAGATACACCTATCTCCTAGAACTGGAAGGGACCTTGAAAGGTCATTGAGTCCAGCCCCTGCCTTCACTAGCAGGACCAAGTACTGATCTTGCCCCAGATCCCTAAGTGGCCCCCTCAAGGATTGAATTCACAATGCTGGGCTTAGCAGGCCAATGCTCAAACCATTGAGCTATCCCTCCACCCCAAAGGTGGCCCATTTGGTAGGACTAATGCAAGAAAGAAGAAGACTGTTAAGTACTTGCTTTACCTACTCTGTAGATTTTGTTTATCAACTCTGCTCTTTGAGGGCCTGCTACTACTGAAGAAAATGACAATTTTGCCATTGACTTTACTAGGCTCATGATAAGGCCCTGTATAAGTACAAAATTCCCCAGGACTTAGAAACAAAGGCCATGTCCCTGCCCCACATAAAAGCTGATTTGCACCACTCTGCTGGTGGAAGATAGCTCTAAAGCCAGTGTAGTTTGCCACAGGAGGAAAGCTCCTGTGCAGGGTATCCTCAGGTGGCATAAAGCCAGGTGTTGCCAGGGTATTTCTGCTAATCCATGGCTACCGTAATGGCTTCTTGGTGCCATAGGCAGCTGGCCCATGTTACAGTAGCCTAATGGATAGGCAATGTAGGATGGGAGGAGAGGGTAGACTGCACTGTATCCAGTGCTTCTCAGCTGCAGTCGTGGATCAAAGCCATAAAACAGAGATGGGCCTGAGCTGCAGAAATGTGGGTTTTGATCTCCTCAGAGATGGAGTAGGTGTCTTTGGATCTGAGGTTTTAGTTAAACCCACTAAAGAGATAGGTACCAGAAAATAAATTAGGCTTTGGATCTGGTTCTTATTCTGAACTGCCCCAAAAATTCAGTGCCCTCAAACCCAGGTGTTATATTCAGCCTTTTTCTAAACAACAAAATAGTACTATAAATGGGTATGACTCTCATAAGTGCACTTTTCTCTCAGTAGCTTCATAGATTGTTATTAGAAATACTCTTCTTTCCCTGTAACTTGCAAAGGAAATAGGCAATGGCCCATTTGATTTCCAAAAGCAGTTACTGAATTTGGTTCATGTAATTTGATACTAGTATTATAACAGGTTTCAGAGTCTCAGCCATGTTAGTCTGTATCCGCAAAAAGAACAGGAGTACTTGTGGCACCTTAGAGATTAACAAATTTATTTGAGCATAAACTAAAACCTCTCCAGTGCATCATCAAAGATCTACAACCTATCCTGAAAGATGATCCCTCACTCTCACAGATCTTGGGAGACAGGCCAGTCCTCGCGTATAGACAACCCCACAACCTGAAGCAAATACTCACTAGCAACCACACACCACACAACAAAAACAGTAACCCGGGAAGCTATCCTTGCAACAAAGCCTGATGTCAACTCTGTCCACATATTTATTCAAATGACACCATCATAGGACCTAATCACATTAGCCACACCATCAGGGTCTCTTTCACCTGCACATCTACCAATGTGGTATATGACATCATGTGCCAGCAATGCCCCTCTGCCATGTACATTGGCCAAACTTGACAGTCTCTACTCAAAATAATAAATGGACACAAATCTGACGGCAGGAATCATAACATTCAAAAACCAGTAGGAGAACACTTCAACCTCTCTGGTCATTCAGTAACAGACTTAAAGGTGGCAATTTTGCAACAGAAAAGCTTCAAAAACAGACTCCAACGAGAAACTGCTGAGCTTGAATTAATATGCAAACTAGATACCATTAACTTGAGTTTGAATAGAGATTGGGAGTGGCTGGGTCATTAAAAGCTTATGCTCAAATAAATTTGTTAGTCTCTAAGGTGCCACAAGTACTCCTAGTACTATGACAGACACTCATATCACATCATGCCATAGATTTACTTAGGAAAAAAAGGCCTAGTAAGCCAAAATATTTGGTCAAAGTATACCACTTTGTCATTGCTTTTTAGAAAAAAAAATGTTGTATTGAAACTACTTCTAAAGGTATTAAAAAGACTATGATTGTAGTCTCATGCGTGACAGCCTGTTGAAAATCTTCTTGTCTGGGATATATTTAGTCTGACTATAACTGTAGTTTGCATCTGCCAAACAAGGATCACAGTAGGAGCTTTCCAAATGCCTGAAGAATGTAACTTGACATAAATAGAGTAGCTCCAAATTGGCTGTAATAGCAATGTTCATCATGGCTATATGTGGGTGTAACACTAAGCATGCCTGTAGTCACACCCTACACACTACTGTAATAATCTTTGTACAAAATATGCCTTGTGATGTATCATTTGAAAACTAACAACTGATTGGAAATTAATGTTCTTGTGTACTGTATGTACAGAGTGTGTATGAAGAATTACAAATATATGCTAGAATTATGACTAAAGTGTGTTTAATACAGACATGTAAGGGGGAGTTGGTAAACAGGTCTGTTATAGACAAAGGAATATGTTTCCCCACCTGGGAGCTACATCCAAAGTTCTTTGAAAGACAATGAGAATGTATTTACATAGATTGTAAACAGACCCATCAAGTAATAAGTGATGGAGACACTAACAACTGGGGAGGAGATAGCGTGGCCTCTACTCCTACAGAAGAGAAAAGCTTGGTCTGGGTTTTACTTTTCAAAGAATACCTTGAAAAGGCTTACTGGTCTAGAAAGACAGGGGGCTGAACCTCAAGTGATAAAGCAATTGAATCAACTGATTATATGTAGTATTACTGTATTATAGAAGTGTACAGAGCTTTCTGAAAGCTAATGACACATTGGTGATTAATATAATTGTGAAATGTATGTTTTAACACTATATAAGGAACTATGGATATTCACTGATATTTGGCTTTATAGGTTGCCTAGACAGGAAGGAATATCACAGCTATCTGCCTGTCTCCTATGTAAATTAAGCATGGTGGAATCAGAAACAATGGAAGCTCCATTTAAGTTGAAATCGTACAGGGGAATGGAAAGCCCATAGGAAGGGAAGAACAGCATGAGGCCATCTTGCTCCTTAAACAACGTCACTGAACTTTGCAAGACATAAGCAAAGACCGAAGCCACCTCTGGTGTCTTTCACTAGAGACACACAAGAGGGAAGAGTTTTGCATGGTGAGAAAGAGGAGTACTTCAACAAAGGAAGGGGTTTGAAGTCTCTGGATCTGAAAATAGGAGAGAAACCTGCTAAGGCAAAAGATCTTTTACTTAAGAAGACAAGGGAAGTCAGGACTTTATACCTTTGTGGGAGCTGCTGGCTGAGGGAAAGTCAGCCACATCTGGGAAGAGAATGACTGATGAGAGGAATTAGCTTGAACAAAGCCTGTTTCTTGCTGGATTAAGTTTTAGACTTTTAGATGTGTGTTTCACTTTTATTTGCTTGTAATCCTTTCTAAATTTTAATCCTTTTACTTGGCACCATTTAACCTATGTCTTATTGTTAATACATTTGTTTTATTTTACTATGAACCAACTCAGTGCTGTGTTTGAAGGGAAGAATTTATTTACTCCAGTTAAGTTAATCAGCTGTGATGCAGTTTTGTCTCTTTACAGGAGCAACAAACCTTTTTATTCCCCTTAGCTGTCCAGGAGAGGGCTGGACACTTCAGGGGACATGGTTCTGGAGAAATTCAGCACTAGGAGTGTGCTTGAGTCATCCTGATGGTCGTAACCAAGGCTGCTGGAAGCCAGAGTGTGACTGATGTGTTGCGAGCAGACTGTTGGAAACAGAGTCTCCTGGACCAGGGCTGCAGCTCTACACAGACACTCAGGATGTGACCTGTATGCTGGTAGGGAGCTACAGCAACAAAGCATTGTGAGGCACCCAGGATTATAGTGCATGTGGTGACAACACCTCACTGGTCTGGATTGCTCCCCCGACTGTCACAGTGGGATGATGAATACCAATTGCCATAATTATGTGCATTCATTTATTGCTAATTTTAACAAATGCTGCTATGCTTGTTAATAGAAAAGGTGACATGAATGCCAGTGTAATACAAGCTCCATCTCAGTTAATACAAGGCTATTCTGCACTTGTCTCCAGTGGTTGCTACTGGGTTGGTGATTAAGTTATTCTGTTCAAAACACGACAAAACACCGAAACATGCAAATGCTTGAGTATATACAATAGCATATATAAGGTTTTCATGGATGGAGCTAATTTTAGTGTAATGTAGAATGCTTTTGAACGGAAGAAACCAAATACTAATTGGCTACAACACATTTAATAAGAGTCAATAGGATCTGAAAATTACACCTTAAGTATATTTTCCAAGGCATTTTTAAGGTCATGGAAGCCCCACCTTCCATATGACATGATGGATTCTCCATCACTGACAAGTTTTAGATTGGATGTACTTCTAAAATATATGTTCTGGGAATTATTCTGGGGGAAGTTTTAGGGTCTGTGTGACACAGGAGGTCAGATTAGATGCTCAGTGTGGTCCCTTCTGGCCTTGAAATCTATGAATCTATACCTTATTCTTATAAGCTTTCCCTTATTTTCTAGACGGTCATGCATACACTTTTCCTGTACTATTACATACATATCATAGCAACTGATACTATGAGCAAAAGAAGCATAGCAGTGATTACTCCATTATAGTGATATGTGAGTGCTCCAAAGTTTATTCAGTACCCTATATCTTAGGTAGTGGTATTTCTGATGTACACTACTCAAGATATTTTGTGCAACACATTCTGTGGAGTTGCAGTGTAAGTCTGAAAAGTGGCTGTACCATCACCATAATTCTCACATTGAAGAGCAAAGCAAATTCCCACTGAGATAAATTGTACACATTGGATCAGAGAACAGAATCATTAATCTATTAATTGATAGAATGTCGATTCATTTGGATTAATAGTGCCTGAAAGAGAAACAATAGTCTCTCCTGACATGCTTTCCCTGGTAAACCTGATTCCCCATTTCTAGATAAAGGCCTTTGCACTTCCAGAGGGCTGTAAAATTGCCTTAATCTCAATATGCATTAGGCTTAGTATGTATTTAAAGGGTTAGGTAGAAAAATCCTTAGAGGTATGATAGCTGTGGCCCGAACCTATGAGTTGCATTAATAATTGGAAAATACTAGCAGAAGAAATTTCAGTTAGTCAGATTGAATGGAGTGGATGTCTTTGAGAAACAATGACACAAACTACAATTACAGGGGAAAAATCTTTGTGTACAATTAATGCAATGAAAGCATCTAGCTATTAGACTAAGCAGAGCCTCCATAATCAGACACTGAGGGAAACTGTGCACATCCAGACTCGTGCTGGATAGCTACAAGAGTGGGTCCACAAGTTCTGATCTCTAACAGTCATTCTTGAAACTCAGTGACAGCCAACATGCAAACACGTAGCTGATACATACGAGATGCGTTTTTTGTGCTTGTTCTCAGTTACAAAACATGACAGTGTTTTTAAGACTCCATTTTTAATCTTAAGTGACTGGTATAAGGAGGAACATTTGCTTTATTTGCTTTCCTTAGGAGCAGAGGTTTTCCATGCCCAGTTTTTAAACCTGTCCCTCTATTTTATGCCTTTTTAAGCAATATCATTGATTATCCTTTGCTTCAGCAGATCAAAGAATAAATTTGCTTCTTGGATCTATATTTTTTCTCTTTCTAGATGCGTTAAAGTCTTAAAACTTGCACATATAGGGAGAATACTGGAGTCAGAGTTGACTCTCAGAATCAGGCCCCAAAGTCTGAATAAATTGTATTGTGAACTATAATTACAGTGGTATTTCTAAAGTAGACATTAGAGGCCACGTTTATCTCTGTTCACTGCTGAAGTCAGGGAAGTTACAGGAGTGATGAATTTGGTCCACAGCATTAATGAGAAAAAAATAAAAATAAACCCCTGTACCTATATATAAATATACAGATTTTGATGTTACACATTTTAAAATGCATCCGTGTATGCTATTTGGCAGAAGTGGTAAAATATTAATAAAGACTCTTTACCATTTGTTGAATTCTGAACAGCTATTCAATTCAGCCATGTTCATATCCCTAGTTATTTGCTGTTTGCAAACATTCTTGTTCACATTAGGGTTTGTGGAAAGGCTATTCCTCCATATGAAAAAAGGCCATGTTAACAAGACTTGACACTATTTGCTATTCTCCAGTTTTAAAAGATTCACTCATTCAGTCAGGGAGTAGAAACAATTCTTGTGACTTAGGTAACTATTCACAGACCACCGATAATAAATATCCAAACAGTTCATAGGCTGAAAGCGGTTTGTATAAATTGTTGTTGAACATTTCTGAATAGCACCCAGATTTGAACTATCTAAAGCTTCAGCGCTCAGTGTAGGACCAGGCAGGACGGAATGGCAAAGGGGACTGTGTGCCATCTTTGTACTCATTTGATGGGGCTCGTTTGAACCCACAACATACCTCAGGGTTGATGTAACTGATGGCCACCAGCAATAGACTCTGGCAGTGAGGGATTGCTGGATGAAAAGTGGGCTTGTGGTTAAGGCAGTGGACTGAGACTCAAGAAGCATGGATTCTGTTCCTGCGTACACCATAGACTCACTGTGACCTTAGGCAGTCACTTATTTTCTCTTTGACACCAGTCACTCTCTAAAAAGTGGGGATAATAATACTCCCCTACATCACAGAGTGGTGGTAGAAAAAATGCAAATTTATTTTGAAAAGCCTCAGGGGCCAGCCAGCTCTACGAAACCCAGAAATTGCTCTATGCCAGAGGAATTCGCTGTTAACCAATTAGGTCAGGTTACCAAGGCAGAGGATCTAGATCAAAGGGTATATCTGCACTCCAAAGTAAAACCCACAACACCGAGTCTCAGAGTCTGGGTCAATTGGCTCAGGCTTGTGGGGCTTGGGATGTGAGGCTAAAAATAGCAGTGTTTATGTTCAGACTCGAGTTGTACCCTTGGCTCTGAAACCTGGTGTGGTGGAAGGATCTCAAAGCCCAGGCTTTAGCCGCAGCCCAGACGTGCAAACTGCTATTTTCAGCCCTGAAGCCAGAGTCCCTCGAGCCTGAGTCAATTGACCCAGGCTCTCAGACTTGGCACTGAAGGTTTGTTTGTTTGGTTCTTCTTTTCTGTGTAGAAATACCCTATGACTTTGTACCAAAAAGTAGCATGCAGAATAAAAGGATATATTTTATTCACAACAAATAATTCAGCCATTTGTAGAAACAGGCCTTTAAAAACATGTTTCCATAAGATAACATGTACCTAAATGACATTCTAAAAATACCCTAAATTTATTGCACAATATGACTAAGCAAAGCAAGCAACTGATCTGTGTGTCCACTACTTTTGTAAGTTGTTATTGGACTTTTTGATCACTAAATTGTGCAAATGATACTACTGGTTATAGTCCAATAAAATGTTCCTGCTTTGCTGATGACCTCACTACTCCAGTACGCTTGTTGTCTCCAAGTCTTTCCTGAGCAGACCAGTAGTCATGATGTATCACAATCATTGGGGTTTTTTGAATAGCACCCAGCTACAACGACAGCACCAAAACCCTCAATGACTGTGATACATCATGACTAACAGTCTGCTCATGAAAGCCTTGGAGACAACAAGAGTACTGGAGTAGTGAGGTCTTCTGCAAAGCAGGAACATTTTACTGGATTATAGCCAGTAGTATCATTTGCATAATTTAGTGATAAAAAATTCCAATAACAACTTACAAAAGTAGTGGATGCGCAGATCAGTTGTGTGGCTTAGTCATATGAAGCTGGCTTTTCATTTAGTTTTAAGCCAGAGCCCTGAATGCTATTTCAACCTAGTTTTAGTGGTACTAATTCAGCTATGGTCAAAGAAGTTACTGTTGTGAACTAGGTGTATCTAAATGAATGCTTTGCTACTGATAGACAAAAATTATCCCTGCTAACTCAGCAGAGCATATACTGCTACCTGTGTAGGCAATTTTCTGATTAACAATATTGTAGAAAGTGCAACCATGTTATATAGATGAATTAAAAGTAATTTAAAAAGTACTGCATGAGTAATGAATGCTCTAGAAAAATAAAGTCATAATTTTACTTCAATAATTGCTCTGCAGTTTATTGTACTTGACCTCATTTTGGTAGGGGAAACAGAAGAGGTGTTGTTGTCAGGTAAATCAAATATTGATGGACCTATTGTAACATACAAAAAAATGACAGGTGATTCTCAAATGCTTCAGAGATTTAAGAGCTTATCTCATGCTATTTTTGTATTTAGCGTCTCTGCCAAAAGTAGGAAATGCATAGATGGACCAAAAAAATTAAAAAGCTTACTGTGTTTGTTTAAGCCTCAAAGTAAGTTTTTGTTCAGTTTGCTTTAAAGATGATTGAGCCAGTCATTTTATCCATAACAATTTGTGCAGCTGCATAAGGAAGGTTCTCAGATCATATGACCTTGACCTTATCACCTAAATTCCTTGCTGCTTGGATTCCTTTATTTCCAAATTGTCATGAGAATGTATGTCTTAGTTTTAGTATAAAATATGGAGAGTCACATATGCGTGTGTGGGTGGGGAGGGCACACGTATTCAACTTTCAGTTTCGCACAATGCTCTCCCAAACTCTTCCCTAAATGAATCCCAGTTGTGAATCTAGCCCTATGGTTCCTTTACCTGTCAACAGCTTATCACTTATGAAAATGACTTAAAATAAGCATCTAATTGTCAAGTATGTCTAGACAGGGAGATACAATAGATTGGATAGACAAAGGATGCAGCTCCATGCCTTATTGTTAAAATGCCAACAATCTATGCTGTACATAAATAATAATAACTATTAATTATTTATGCAGTACCACAAGTGTGCATGGGCTTTAAAGTCATGGCTTGTAGAATTATTAATGAACCAAACATGAATTATTTTAAATATGCTCAAAAGACCTAAACCGGCTTGAGCCCCAGCTGAGGATGAAAGCAAGCTCAAAGCAACTGGGGAGCTATGAGAATATACAACATATTCCGAGTGGGACAGACATGGTCTGCATGCACAGCTGTTCCATGCATTTACAAAAAGCTCATGCATTAAATAGTTAATCTTTCATTAACAGCGTGTAATCAGTTGGCATGATTTGCTCAACCCCTGAGAACACTGGGGACTGCACTCCAGAGACTGTAGTTCCAAGCCCCAGGATTATTAGCTCTTTTGAGAAACCTTACCTTATTGTCAGTATTTTTAGATACAAAAAAGGCTGCTACCCTTCATGTCTGCCCCATAAGAATCAGAAAAGATATGGAATAAAGAAGAGAGGGGGTGGGGAGAGAAGGAAGGAGAAAGCAAGACAAACTTTTCATCTTTGTTGGTACTGAGTGTGGGCTCAATACTGAGTTATGAAAAGACTTTACAGATTAGTCTGTGGATTACTGCATCTCATCAGCAGCACCTGCATTCTGAAGGAGTGATGAAGAGGCTGGGCGTGGGGGATGGGACTCAGAGCTGAAAATGTTCTTCAAACATGTTTTTCCCTTTGCAAAGATGCTGCAACCTACCTTTCCAAATGGGAAATATAGTGAAGAGACCAACTAGTAGTGGTGGGAGAATGGGAACGGATGAGGGGAGGGGGGAGATGATACTCAAGGAAGACGTGTCTCTCTCTTCCACTAGTTACAGCCACTGGGGTTTAATGTGATCTATAAACTCATCTGTCTGTTTACATACCAGCAAATGATACATCTCTCTGATCCACTTACATTTTCAAGCCTACTGCATACACAGGGCACTGACGTTGTGTTTCAAGACACAGAGATAGCTGGGGGCTGTGTGCTGTCCCTGCTTTCACAGCACACTGTCACTCTTATAAATAAAGCATTCACTCGGGTAAAGAGTCTGAGAGCCAGAGAGCCCATTGCGTGCAAATCCAGCTCAGTGCCCGAGCTTCCTCAGGGTTGAAGCTAATCCTAACTGACGTGTTACACTAAAAGTACTTTATAAAATCAATATTAAATTCACAGCCTTTGACATCTGGGACATCAAAGATAAAGGGGAAATAAGCCGTGGAGTAAACACTCCTGCAGCTATGCCAGTTGTTCAAGGAGCGAGGCACAGAAAGACATGGGAGACCATGGGGTAAATTAGAACACTGATAGTCTTGTTTTTATATCAAGGTCTTGACAGCAATAAAAACATTATAAAAACAGCACGCAAACTCTTACACACAAGAAAAAAATATCAGGAAGGACCCACTAAGTTACAGCTTCATATAACCTGTTAAGTTGAAGGGATGTAACTCTACCTATGCAAGGCACAACATTCTCTCTCTTTCTCTCTCTCTCTCTCTCTCTCCCTTCCCTTCCCCCAATAGATTATACTTAAGGATGATTACATCAAATAGCACATGTCACCAGACTGAAGAAATATTGTGGGAGGAGTTGTGTAATTTTAATCTGATAATATTGTTTCTTTCTAATGTATACCCAGGGGCATTTCACAATCATCTGGACCCACACAAAGCCAAAGATTGTGATGTTTGTGTTCTGAATGTGAAACTCACATAGTGCGGGATATTAGATTGAGAGGAGGTTGAATGGGGATGGGAGACACTCTTATCTGTGGAATTGCAGGTTCTCTGCTTCACACATGAAATTGCTGTGTAACCAGCAGTGATCCTTTCCATGATGAATGACATTGGCTTTTGTTTCATGGCACCAAGCAGACCAGGGTTAGCATTGGTGAAGGTAATATACTACCAGCTCCTTCTCTTCTCACCTCCTCCAAGCTTCTTTCTGCTATGTGAGGAGCTCACGCCAGCCTGCGTAAGGCCATGCACACAATGACCAGGAATGAGCAATTGCTGGAGAATTGAATCATGGACCATGAAGATAAGCTACATTTAGTCATTTTATGATTCACAAAGCTTTTGGATCTGGAGTCTTTAAGTCACCATTTTTTTAAAAACTGCAGTTTGAGCTTATGGCTGTTCCACTCCAATAGATCAATCCTGCACCAGCCCCCAGGACAGACCTATTTCAAATCAAAACATTTCCTTCATAAAGCAAACTTAACGAAATTGGACATTAAAACAGTGTAAAAATTCACTCTTTTTGCCTAGTGAAATTTACCAAAGTTATACTAAGTTAAAATAAATTTCCAGCCCCAGCAATTTAATTTTCACAGCAAAGCCTACAATTTTAGATCACTTGTGTTAGAATGCAGGTGCAAATACATGTGAAGGAGGTACAGAGTTGAAGGTCAAATAGGTCAAACAACTTGCTGCATTACATGATCCATCTTGCCCTCACTGATTGACACTGCTGACTGTCACTGGGAGACTTCTATAAATGGGATAACATTAATGTCAGTACCCCAGAAGGGCAAGGAAAAGCAACATTCATTAACATTTGTAAAATGCTTTGTGATCCTCAGATGCAAGGCACAACCTGCCTGTTGCCCCCTTTATGTTTTAGCCTTAGTTCTTTTCTGTGTTTTACTTTTAATGTCACCCAGAGTTAAACAGTCAAAGAACTACTTTATACTAAAACTTACATTATCTGTAGGGGTGACTCAGTATAAAGATCAGATCACTGGAGTATTCAGAATGTGGTGCTTGGAAGATTTGGAAGAACAGTGAGTTGTTCATTTAATTAACTGTTTGGAATGGGTACAGCACAACTCAGCAGTCACTCCTCCTATAACCTAAGTTATCTCTTATCAGGGAAAGCTTTACTCTCATCCAAGGTTTGCTTTTTTAAATTCTGCCTGCAAGGACACTACTTTGATGTTGTAGGACAAGGATGGGATCAAAGACTGGACACCAAGATGCAGCTGTTTGGTTGAACTGAATTTGGAAACAACCTGAAAAATGCGTCATCCAATGTCGCATCCAAAGAAGGGAAGGATAACTACTCCGATTGTGTGTGCTGAAGGACAGAGACAGGCAACCCAGAATTCACTGCACACCTTTGGCCTTGGGGAAGACCCAAAATGTAAGACTTGAAGATGGCAGGCAGTCCCAGAGAGACCTTCTTGTATCTAAAGAATTTCAGGAAAGCTAGGAATGTTGTTGAGGATTAAGGGGAAGGCAGATACTTATCCAAACAGATTCAATGTTGACAGAGGTTCAGATGTAATTACTTTTGGTGGTTTAGGTTGGCACTTAAAATGTGCTTTTTGAACTGTTTTCCCATCCCTAGTCCTGAACTGGTATTCCCAAACAGTAGCCTTACTATCACTATTTCAGAGATTTTGTTGGTGCACTTCATGTGATATTTTGTGAATCAAATACCAATTGAAATTAGTTATTTAGGTCTGGAGCCACAAAGGGCCTGAGCATTGCAATGTCTAACCAATAAGCACCTAGAAAATCACTTGAACAACACTGGGATATACAAAGTCTGAGTTAAACACTCCTGTACAATCAGAGGGGACAAATAGGCACCTAACAATGGGATCCACACAAGGTAGCATGCTACACAGTGCTTAAGCTAGCCAATGGGAGAAGCCAACAAGAGAGGCGTATCCTAAGCACAGCTGCTCTCACAGGACTCAGTGTCTAAGTCTGGGCTGCAGCAATGTGCCTGTCTCTGTTTGCAATCAATCAGTAGAACTGTCCTGGAGTCAGGCAGCTTAGGCACAGAAGCTGCTTCTTGCAAGAAGAGGAGGAGGAGGTAGTTGTGGCTTCCTTATAACTTTTAGCACAGAGATTAGAGAACTCACTTGGGCTGTGGGAGACCCAGGCCCAACTGCCCCTCTTCCTGAGGGGGAAGAAAGGATTTGAACAGGGGCTTCCCACTTCTCAGGAGAGAGAAGGCTATAGCACTGGGCTATGGTTTAGTCTGATATGGAACTCCCTTAATCTCTGCTGTTGAAGATGTTCCAATTAAATATGGTATAGATACTTAAATAGCCATTGGGCCATAGAGAAAGAATAAAAATGACTATGTAGCCTTGTGGGTAGGGCATCCACCTAGGAGGGTCCTGTGCTCCAGTGAGTTATTTATCCACTGCATCTCTGACAATGGTGGTAGCCAGGGCTGGCTGCAGGCACTAGTCAAGCAAGCAGCTGCTTGGGGAGGCCAGCGGTGAGGGGTGGCATGTCCAGGTCTTCGGTGGTGGGTCCCTCACTCCCTCTCTGAGTGAAGGACCAGCCGCTGAATTGCCGCCGAAGACTGAAGCAGCAGTGGTAGTGCCACAGATCGCGATCACGGCATTTTTTTTTTTTTTTACTTTTTGCTGCTTAGGGCAGCAAAAACCCTGGAGTCGGCCCTGGTGGTAGCAGTAAAGATGGAGATGTAAGTAGAAAGCACATTTGGGTACTGTTACAATCTGAAGTAATAGATAAGAGTCATACTTCTATTTGTTCCCCCAGGAAATAATACTTCAAATGAGATTTCTTTTACAAGGTATCCTAGTGGGTAAAACAATATGTTCAACATCAAGTGGAGAGGCAAAACATTACACACATTATTAAAAAGTTATACAACCACAAATTCTAAACTGACTGGTAAACAAACAATTTATAATAACCTTTTCAAGCAGTTTAGTTATGAATAACTCAAAAATTAGTTAATAACTCCTTAGAACATGAGCTCAGAGCAAATTTTTTTGCCTTTAAGTAGTACATTTTTCTACCTCCTTTGCTGTTAGGTTTACCAACTGTGTCTGGCTCTACCCCTTATTTTTCTTCAAGCAAGGTTTGAGTTAGTATGAATTTCTTAACCATCCAATAGGTGTGACTACAGCATGTTGTAAGGCAAACACTTTCTCTTCACCACCCCACTCCTCCGAAAAGGAATGATTCCTCTCCTCTGGGTTTCCAGTCTCTTGCTGGTTCTAGTAGCAAGATAAGATATGAGGTTCAAATAGGGCTGTCCAGAGGTGGGGGAAAGTGGAGCAATTTGCCCCAGGCCCCAGACCCCACAGGAGCCCTGTGAGCCCTGGCCCCGCGGCGGTCCAGGTGTTCGGCGGCATTTTGGCGGTGGGGGGCCCTGCAGTGCTGCCTAATACGCAGAGCTACTGAAGGGCCCCCGCCACTGAAATGCTGCTGAAGACCTGGACCACCGCCGGGTGAGTACAAGCACCGCGCTTTGCCCCAGGGTCCCTGAATCCTTTGGGCAGCCCTGGGTTCAAAGCCAGGTCTTTGCTTGGTATTGCATAATGTTGTTTTTAGCTTACCAAGACAACCTGATATGCTGATGTTTATGGTTCATTTCTAGGCAGCCATATGTTAGAATCTCAGCTATGAGGTCTATGAAATGCAGAGGACTATTGTAATTAACAGACTTTTACCGCAGCTTATATTCTGATAAGGTCACATAAGTAAAACGCATATATGTGGACATCTAGCTGCTATATTAAACTAATGTCTGTACACAAAATTGGCCCAATGTAGGCATCACAGTGTTATGGTGGTTGTTATTAAAAAGCTCAACATTTGCAATAAAGTCACCATTCAAGGATATCTATGATGCCATAATTACATGTAGGGAATAATATCCCTGTTACCACTGCAAATTTATGAATTACAGGTAAATGTTGACTTTTTGGTGACAGCACCTCTATCTGAACCAGAACTGAGATACTTTGGCTGAGCTGTGTATCAGAAACCCATGCTGTTTGTTCATGCTCCTGAGCACCAAATGCATCTCCATAGTTTTCAAAGATACAATGGCTTCCAAGGTTTGCCTTTCTTCTTTCTGCACAGAGGGAGGAGAATTAAAACAAGAACAATTGTTCCTAGAGAGCCAGATGGTCCCAGTTGTGTTCCACCAGCCATTAACTTTTAAACAGATCTTTCTGTAGATTATGAAGCAACTGTAAGCACTTCAGCAATCTCCAGAGAGATTCATAATGAATCATATTTAAATTTTGTTGATGGTGACACTGATGATCCTCTGATGCACATGCTAAATGTTGATTTGATAGAATCATAATACAACCATTCACATACCGAAGAATACCTACGCATACATTGAAAAAAAATTACTTTACAAACCTCAGATATAGTAAATACCATCCAAATTAATTAGGGCTGTCAAAGAATTAAAAAAAATCACAATTAACCATGAGATTAGTCACACTGTTTATCAATAATAGAATACCAATTAAAATTTATTATAAATACTTTTAGATACTTTTCTACATTTTCAAATATATTGATTTCAATTACAACACAGAAAACAAAGTATATAGTGCTCACTTTATATTATTATTTTTGATTGCAAATATTTGCACTGCAAAAAATATAAATGAAAGAAATAGTATTTTTCAGTTCACCTCTTAGAAGTACTGTAGAGCAATCTCTTTATCATGAAAAGGCAATTTACAAATGTAGATTTTTTTTTAAACATAACTGCGTAAAAAAAAATAACAATGTAAAACTTTAGAGCCTACAAGTCAAAGCATGAAGGGGCATACAAATTTTAGCATATCTGGCACATAAATACTTTGCAGCGCTGGCTGCAATAGTGCCATGCGAACACTATGTCTTATTTACAATGTCACTTGAAAGTGAGAAGTGGGCAGCATTATCTCCTGTAAATATAAACAAACTTGTTTATCTTTGTGATGTGGTTGAACAAGAGGTAGGACTGAGTGGACTTGTATGAGGTGAATTGAAAAAATACTATTTCTTTTCTTTATCTTTTTTACAGTGCAAGTATTTGTAAAGTGAGCACCGGACACTTTGTATTTCATGTTGTAATTGAATTCATATATTTGAAAATGTAGAAAAACATCCAAAAATATTTATAATAAATGTAAATTGGTATTCTATCATTGTTTAATAGTGTCCTTAAAACTACGATTAATCACAACTATTTTTAAATCTAGTTACTGGTACTGTGTTTTGTGTTAATTGCATGCATTAACTGCAATTAATTGACAATCCTAAAATTAATATAAATTCACTTCTGTGCTAATTATACTTGTAAATACCAAATATTAAATAATAGTCAATTGTATCAATATACTCATAGGCAAACACATATACAATTACCCTATACCATCAAGTATAGCCTATTTCAATTTCATTTTAAATTAAAAGTCTAAAACCAAACATTTATATGGATGACTCATGCTGTGTTTAAAATGTGATCACAGCTTCAGATCTCAAAGCTATTAAGTTCAATCCAAGTAATTTCCTCTCAGGGTTTCCTCCTTTTATCCAAAGTTTCTTTTTCTTCTTAACCCAAAAGTACCAAATAAAGAAGTTTAAGTCCATCAAATAATTAAGGGCGAAATTTCATGTCTTTTTCACAGTGAGTAATTTTTACTCACCAGTAGCCCCATTTATATCAGTAAGACTACTTGCATGAGCAAATGCTGTTCAAGCTGAGTAAAGGTTGCAGAATTTCCCCCAAAGTATTAACACCTAGAAAAAATACTCATTTTCATAATAAAACCCCAGAAATGTTTGTTAACAGAATAGTCAGGTTTGAGATAGCAAAAGCGAAATTGCATTAATTTATAGTAAAGGATCATTTTCCTCTTTCATCTTCTTTGCACAATAATTTTAATTTCAAAAGATTTCTCTGTAGTTATCTCAAAAGCTAGAGATCTCTGGACAATGTGAAAGTGGTAAAATCCAACAAACCAAGCAAAAGGCTGTTCAACAAAATCTGCCCCCTGAGATAACACTTAAATGTGCTGCCCATCACGCCTCTCCAAATTTGGCCTGGACACCTCTTCCTCTTTATGCAGGGGCAGCTTGGCCAAATCTGAGTACGTGGCATTGCGACCTGGCACGTGGGGTCACAACACCACTCAAATTTAGCCTCATGATGAAAGTGTGGACAGTTCAAATCTACTGCCTAGCTTGTCGATAGCTAGTGCAGACTCTGAATCTAGATGACAGAGGATCAGGTATTCTTGTCCTGAATTAGCAATTCTAAGTCACAGGTTTAAATCCAGCTCAGATGTTGTGACCTCTTGTAGGCTGTTTAGTGACCTATATGAAATGAATGACACAGTCTCAGTCCAGTTCTTAATAAGAAGGTGGCCACACAAAATTCCCACTATGCTGCCACTAATCGTCATTCTTCTTAACTGTTTCATCAGAAGCCAAAAAGTAAAAGACACTGGAGAATGAACTATCGTGTCCCCACCTCTCATGGAGTAGGGAAGCCTATGCTTTTGCAGCCTGTGCTGTACTAGTTCTGCATAAATAAGATTTTGGTTTTAGGACAATCAATGTAGCATCTTTCAGAAGCATTCACTTTACATAAAAAAGAAAAAAGTACATATCTATAATTACACTAGAACTGTACATTGATATTAGTAGGCCAGTGGTTTACCCCTGTCATGTGTGACTTCTGCCTAAGTTTTCCTCTTTCAATGGGGTGGTTTATTCACACTTTGTGCAGTTTCCCTGCTGCTATAAAACAGTTTTTCTAGTCTTAGGCTAAATCAAATTCCAACACTTCTGGGGTCATCAAAGGTCCTAGCAAAACGAACATTTCAACCAATGCAGTCCTTTGTCCTTCCTTGGCCACAGCATAACTCCAGTGTCTGTGCGACCTCCTCCCCTTGATTGCAAGTTTACCCTTCTTAACCACATTGCCTCTACGTGACCTGTCAATGCCATAAGGGAGTCTGTTCCCTCCCTTTATTATGACTCCACATCTAGGACCATAAATCTCAAAGTAGACCTGTGCTTTAGACCCCCGTAGTGCAGATTGCTGCTCTGTGTAGACAAGCTCTTCATATGTGTTTGCACAGTGCCTAGCACAGCAGGACCCTATTCTCAGTTGGCCTCCAAATGTTACTGTGGTTCAAATAAAGTACAAAATGTAATACAGACATAAGAATAATAAGATATTAAGGCTCAGACCGTAAAGGAGAAACACGTTATACAGAAGAAAGCTGCTATAGATATTTACAGGTCCACTGAGAGACCTGCCACTGGCTCTTCTCTCGCACCAGTCTAAATCAGAACTTAGTCTGACATAACACCAATGGGAGGGGAGAGAAGGCCATTTATGTATAACCGTCTGTTGTATCATTTATGTTATTCCCAGTAAAATCAACAATAGTAATGTGTCCATTAATATACTCTCAACATTTAAAAATTACATTAAAATACATTTCAAGAGCTTTTGCAGTCATTTCAAATAAGAATTAGTAAAATAGTTTGATGCAATATTTCCAAATTGGATAACAAAGCATAGATTAAGCTAAAATTCAAACAACTGAGAAAGAAATATTATCCTTAGACCAAATATTCCGTGAAAAACAGAAGCCAGGTACGATTTATCTCTTTACAAGGTCTGTATTGTCACCTACGTATGTTGGCTAACAATATTTTGTACAAATGTAATTAAAATGGAATGTGGTAGAGAGAAATTGGAAATAACATATAAACACATGATATACATGTTGCTTACTAGAAAGGGAATTATAGTACTGGAGACAGCGCAAATATAAATACAGGGCATAGCAACACATTTATCTCTCAACAAAACGACTATAATAGACTTGAAGATGGCATGTCCCAGGTTCCTGTCACTTTCAGTAATGTAGAGATGGACATGATTCTTCATAGGGGAGAAAGAGTCTTTCACGTATAGGTCAAATTCTGTCCTAACTTGCACCCCACTCAATCTTTTAGCAATCTTTGGCCCACAGTGCTTTTGAAACACTCAAAAAATGAACCCAACTTCATTAGCAGAACAACATATGGGCTATAGTCTCCCTGGTGTATATCGACATAAATGAAGTCATGCTAAGGATGAGTTTGGCTCAGTGGGTTGACATATGATGTATTAAAAAAGTGTGTATGAATTAGAGGGAGAACAAATTCAGTACTCTGAGTTCAATAGTGCATCCCCTTTTGCAGACTCAAAAACTGACCCTGAAATACTACAACTGAGCATCAGTGGGAAGTCAATGAGACAGCTTACAATAGTGAGCACTATACTTAGCAGTGTTTTCAGGATTAGGTCCCTATCTGTATATATATTTACATATGATTGATTCAATACTACTTCTCCGAAAGCTTATTCTTGACATCTAACTTTATCTTTCAGGTGACCATATGTATTATGGAGTAAACAACTGACTGTTAAGCAATTGCAGTTAATCATTCTTAGTAGTAAAAGCCTGTTAATTATAAACACTTCTAAAGAGGCTTGTACAGACAGCAGCCATCTTACACATCTCTGATATCCTTCTGTTTAGAACATTTCAGTAAGTTTGCTATACACATTTTGGATTGCAGTGTATCAGAGCTTTGTAAATTGATACATTCTAGCTGAACTCTTCTTCACAACTACGAGGGTGAGAATTTTGATTTAATGAAAGCTTAAATGCCTCAAAGAGCAGAACCACACCTTGCTGTGGCACAGACAGACATTTCTTACAGTTACTCTGAAAAGGTATATTCAGTACTTTCATTTAGAATGTGTTTGGAAGTTTGTTTTCTAGTCTTCACTGTAGTTTGGAAAACTATTACTAGGTATTTCAGGTTCTTCTATCCTAGACTAGGGAGCAAGTTGGATACGTAGACATTTCAGTCCAATCTGGTTCCTTTTTCTGTCATTGCATTTTTACAGATACAGTATGCACAATGGCAACTAGACATAGAAGAAAAGATACTTCCTGCCAAACACACAGTAATTTACAACACCAGTCTAAGCAAACTGACTACTAAAAAAGTGTTAGTGCATCACTAGTAAGATATAACAATTGAGCACCATTAGGATAAACTAAGCCAAATTCATTCCTGGTGTAAATCCATTGACTTCACTAAAAAAATCACCAAGGTTGAATCTGGTTTATTATCTCTAAATCAAAACTTTTTTGAAATTAACATGTTTACTTGATAAGATTACGAATTAGGTTTGCCAGCTGGTATGCTATAATAAGAGTATAGGGACAACTAGAATTAGTACCCTATGTTTTCATTACACATTTACATCAGTCCATGATGGAAGAAGTTTAAAGGCATTTGAGACACATATTAGCACACAAACTCTTGTTGCTTATCCATATCTTTTCTGAATTATCCATACATGTTGGGTTTGTTTAAAAGTGGTTGAAAATGACTTGAAAACAAACATCCCCATGAGATTTCTGTAATACTAGGCTTGAAATACCATGAGAATATCTTCTTTCAGTAGTCTGTCACTTCTTTTCTCATCAGTCTAAGGTACTTGTCTGGCCCTGTGATAAGATCTACAAGCACCACACAAAACATAGGTAAGAAAAAGTAAAGAAACCTCCTTGCCTGCAGACAGCAAAACCAGCCCTATCCTGGCTCAGCCATAAGAAACATCAGTTATGGAGAGACACGACCTAACCTACTGAAGCTAATGAGGACAAGGCCAAGTATAAAGATGGATAAACAAGAAGAGAGCAGGCAGCAAAGCTTGGGGCTTCAAGGGAGTAATGAATCTCTGCCAGCTTGACAAGAACTAGCACCAGTCTTCCTCTGAAAGACTTTTCTATGTGTCTTTTTTGGGGTATAGGAAGAGACACTAATTGTAGAATTGTGTTTTCATTTCTTTTAGTTTTGTTTTATGTGTTATCTTCTTGTACCTTTGTGTTTAATTGTTCAATACGGTTTTCACTGTATTTTGAAAATCTCTGCTACTAACATTACCCCCTGCAGATTTAAATATTTGTGGCCTGGTTGCAGTCTGCCATTATTGGAGAACACTTGACTTTGAAATCTACTCCCCCTTGCTGGTTCAACAAAGAATGAGGTTTGTTGACCTTCACAATATACAGAAAAACTCATCCATTTGCATAGATTTTTGCCTAAGGGGGTGGGTTGGAGAGCGTAAGGGTTTTTAGGAGGGGAGATGCTCATTGAGTTCTCTGATTAAATTTTTGGTTGAGGCTATTAATTGACATTGGGGTGTTTGTGACATTGGGATTCATCTTATTTCTGTACATGCCCTTGAAGATACTGGCTTCATGTTTTTCATAATTATAAAGAGTGATGAGTGCCCTTTCTCCTTTGGAATAGCAGTTAGGCATGAAATAGTCCGGCTCAGTAGATTTTCAGGGCATGGTGCAAGTCACATATTTTTAAGAGGGCCATTGAAGCAGCAAAGATTAGTCAAGATGATGTGAAAGGAAAGTGGGGAAATTGTCTTAGTTTTGTGCTGAATGGTTATACAGTCTTATGATATGTTGTGATTTTACTGCTTATTTTGATTAGAGCTGCGTGAAATCTCAAATGCAACGTTTCCGCATTTTTTTGTGGACAAAAAGTTGAAATGTTAAAATTTTACATGGAACAATAAAATAAAAAAAAATTTCTTTGGAAATGTTGAAATGTTTTGGACATCCCCAAATTGAAAAGCTTCATTTGGATTATTGAATTGGCCTAAAATGCTTTATTCCAAGTCAGTTCAATATTAAACTGCATAGTTTGCATAGTAGTGCATTGCCTCTTTGTAGTTTGAGAGCCTGATGCCTCCATACTCCCTAATGAGTCAGAATCCTTGGGTGCACTACATATCCCATTATGCACCACACAGTAGGCAATTCACATTGCATTATGGGAGATGTAGTCTTCTGGGGAGCTGATACTTTTCGAAAGAATGAGGACTCGAAATATAAGTCCCATAAGGCAATGCGCTGATAGGGAAATACATCTTAATCTTTTGTTGAACTGATTCAAAACTAAACATTTCAGTTCAACAAAATAAAATATAGTGATGGAAAATCACAATTTTTTGGCAGATTTTGTGGAATTTAAATTTTGTGTTGCAAAAACATTCTGATAGAAATTTTCTGATGAGCTCTAATTTTGATGCATTGAAATTCACTGTATTTTCAAATTATTGCCAAGGGCACCCTCCACTAACAGATGGGCACCTCTTGTTGTCATGGTACACATATAAATAAATAATATGTTCTTTGTGGAGTGATATTTACAGTATCCTATACAAGGTTTGAGTATCTCACCTGAGGGAGGTGTCAGGAGTCCAGGGTATTGTACTAAAATGTCTTGAGTCCTTCCTGGAGGGACACACCCAAAGAGTAGTGATGGGAAATTGCACCTCTACCACTATACCCCTCATCTGTGGCATTCCACACTGATCAGTTCTCTTTCTGGTCCTTTTCAACCTCTACATAAAACCACTTGGAACTGGTCAAGTGACATGGACTCAGATTTTATCAATATGCAGATAGCTCTGTCTACTTTTCACCACATACAACAATACCACTACCACCAAGATGGCTAGTACTTGAATGTGATCTACTCCTGAATGAAGAACAGCTGGTTGAAACTGAACCTGAGCAAAACAGGAGTGAAGCTGCTGGGCAGAGGAAGATATTTTGAAGAGTTTGCAACCGTGGTGCAATCTGCTTTGACTGAAGGTTCAAATCCACAATTGGTCAATTCAGGCTGTAGTTTAGGAGTACTCTTGGATTTCTCACTGATACTGAGCTTTCACATTGCAATGATCACAAGTAATGCTTTCTATTATCTTTGGTTGGCTAGGAAACTCTGCTTCCTGGAGGATGAAGATCTGGTTTCAGTTGCCCATGGCTTTGTCACCTTTTTGCTGGATTACAGCAATGTGATAAACCTGGCTATAAAACCTTCAGTACTTAGGACACTCTAAATAGGACAAAATGCTGAAGTGCATCTCCTCAGCAACATAGGCTACTCTGAACACGATACACTTCCATTTTCTACACTGAATTTTGAATCAAATTCAAGGTCTCAGTCCTTAGCTTCAAAGAGCTGCATGGACTGGGTCCAGGTTACTTAAAAGGCTGTTAAAAGCTCTGGGACAAAGACTGTGATCGACAGCTTCGCTCCTCTGGCACAATGGAACCCTCAATAATAATTGTAAAGTTTGTCTGTGCAGGAGACAGAACATTCTCCGGAGGCAGCCTGAGACTGTGGAATGAAGTCCCCCAGGAACTAAGGACTATCACAAACCTCACTACTTTATGCTCCAAATGCAAGGCCTATTTCTTTGATCTTGCCATCTCTAGTATATACATATAGCAACAGGTATATTTAAGAAAACACACAAACAAACAAAAATCCCACAACCTACCAAATAAGACACTCCACTCCATAAATTTCTTAATAGGATTCATAAAAGGTTTAGTCATCTATATGGATAATGAGAACATCAACAGTTAAGGTGATCAGATATATATTCTTTTTTTTTCTTTTTGTAACAGAATATTAGACCCCTGTGTTTCATGCTTCAAGCCATAAGCCAACTACTAAAACTGATGGGACTAAAAAAGAAAATTCCCTATGGACTGGTTATTCCACAATTGTGCCATATGGGATTTCTTGCACGTTCCTCTCAAGCATCTGGTACTTGCCTTTGTCAGAGACAGGATACTGGACAAGACGGACCACTGGTCTGTTCCAGTATGGTAATTCTGATGTTCCACAGTCTGCTAGTTATTCATTGGTTATAATAATTAAATAGTTTTAAATCCCAACCTGATTCACAGAAAATGGAAATGTTTCACAATTCTTTCACAAGCCCTCAAAAGCCAACATTTACCAAACACTGTGTTTGGAAAATACAATTTAACCAGTTTTAAAGAGGTTGCCCTCCGTAAGAGAAATAGTTGATCTTACCTATTTGTATATTTTCTGACTTGCATGTTGTTGTTATTAATTATTATTATTATTATTATTATTATTTATTTTGGTACCAATAAGAAGCTAAATACCTGGAATCAGAAAAAACAATTATCAAGAGTTAGGTAATACACACACCTACATATAAATACATACATCTATATATTTATATATGGACAGCAGCCCACTGGAAACCAGAGCAAGACAGAAGGTAGGCAGAAGAAAATGCTTTGAAAAGTTTACCGGCACGGTGTAGTCTCCTTTGTTTAAAGATACACACTCACAAATGGGCATTTCAGTCTATAGTTTAGCATTCCTTTCTCATTCTAATCTTGCACACAGCAGCATCTGCAAGTAATTTTCTATCATTTTTAGTTACCTAAGAGACTCAGTCCCATCCTCTTGAATGATTGCAGGCTCAGATACACCAGCCTTTTTCTGTTCCTATCTGGACTGTATTAATGCAGTGCACCTGGCCATGAAGCCACCAACCCATGGGAAATTCCTATTAGCACAGTACACTGTAGTGTCTCCCCTCAGCAACATGGTCTGCCAGAAGCACATCAGAACTGTTCTCCGCTCTCTGCACTGATTTTCCATAGAACATTGGCCCAAGTTTAAGGTCTTGGTTCTTACTGTCAAGGTGCTACATGACCTGGGCTCAGGATTTATTAAAGATCACTTACAGCTCCAGGATGAAGGAAGAAGTTGGCAGCTCTGCTATTCACGCACAATGGAACTTTCTACCAAACATGTCCAGCTTTTCTGTGCAGGACACACTGCTTTCTTGGGGGCTGGTACAAGACTATGGAATGGACTCTTGAATTAATTTACACAGACTAAATTGGCCCAAAGAGTCAAAGGTGTTAACATGACATTGAAACTGTCCAAATTTAAAAACAGTTTTAAACTAGGTTTCGGGTTTGGTATACAGAGACCTCAGCCTGCTTAGTACCATGTCAAACACATTATTAAAATCTTTTTATTAAAAATACAGGGTAGGGTGGGGGGAATGAAAAATAATTAAAGCATTTGAAATGTGAAGTATTAAGTAAGGCTTTATTTTTAACAACATCCCCTGTTCCCTTTCCCTCTAGCTGGAAAGGGAGTAGTTATAAGGAAACACCCATCTGACAGTCTCTTTGATGGTATTAGAGATGGTATTAACTGTCCTTTTTTGGGGAAAAGAGAGAAAGTTAGTTGAGATGGGCTGCAGCTGTTATTCCTGTTGTTCTTGAAGTCTGATCCCATTTTCTATTAGACAAAGCAAGACAAATACACACAAAAGGGGAAAAAGAATAGCAAAGACAGAAAATGCAGCTTCTGCCTCTGGTGATAACTCTCACTTGCAACCACACTGCTGAAAAACGATGGACACAGCACATGGTCTTATCTGCCACTCCAAGACCTTGCAAACTTGTACCAGCATTGGGCTGTTTAGGGCATTGCTTTTAGCTACCTCTTCTTACTCACAGGTTTACAGCAGTTGTTGCACAATATACAGTCTTGGCTAGGGATTAAATTCTCACAGAGTATTTCCCGGAGCCCCAGGACTTGGGGCTTTTGCCCCGTTGGAGGATAGAGAGGGGTGCCAGGGCTTGGGACATCAGCCTTCTAGGTTTGAAAATATTTACCAGAGCTCCCCTCCAGATAGCTCTGACTGAATTTAAGCCCTGGTCTTGGCCAGCTAAGCCAGACTCTTATGAGACAGGAGGCAAAAGGAGAAAGCCAGGAAAGAGAAGAAATAAGATGGGGAAAGAAAATGACACTGGAATAGAATTTTGGTTAATCCTATAAAAAGGCCTTATCCCGCAACTATTACTCACTGGAATAGATCTAATGTAGCTAATGGGACTACTTGTGTGAATAACTACTGCAAAGGTCATAGGATCAGGCACATTATTTATTGTCAAATTGTGATAAAGCTTGTGCAGGAACATTAGACAATGTGGTATTAACTCAAAAATATTTTAAGTGGAAAAAGTGTCATACAGTTAATAACATAGGGCTTGTGGTTGAACCAGATTTTGTCTTTACCACTACAAAGGAAAAAAAAATAATAAAACTCAGTCTGAGAACAAGGTTGAGACATTTTAGCCTACAAGATATCTTACCAAAATTATGACTTTCTGGAAAGGAAAAAGGCCCAACAATGACCCATATTTTCATATTCTTGAAGAATTAGCCTGGGCAGAGCTCAGCAGCCTAATCCCAAACTAATTATATGAATGGAGTTGAAATGCAGCCCTCCACCCAAGGGTAGCAACTGCATTACTCCTGAAGGTATTCTGTGTCAAAAAAAATTAAAAATTCTGCACACAGTATTTTAAAATTCTGCAACATTCTGCAATTTTTATTTTCAAATAAATGTGGAAGCTCCAGCACGGCACTGGGGAGCACAGGTCACTCACTACATGGAAGTGGGAGATAACTGTGCAGCTCCTCCTCGGGACACAGACTCAGCAGTGAGGCTGTGTCCAACCCTGACACAGCACAAGAACTGGGCCTGCCCCACAAACAAAATAGGGCTCTGTCCTTCCATGCTAGGTGCACAAGGATCCTAGTGTGGAGGGGCTTAGTGTGCGGGGTTGAGGTAAGGGTTGAGAAGGTTCTGTGTGGGGAAATCTGGGTGTTGGTGGCTCAGTGGGGAATCCAGGTGTGTGGGTATCTGGATGCACGGGGGCTTGTTGGGGGTTCTGGATGCACTGGTAATGGGACTCTGCAGTGGAGTCCAGATGAAGGTGTTTGGGGCTCAGTGGGGTCAGGGGGTCTGAATGTTGGGGAGAATAAATCTCAGCAGGGGGGTCTGGGAGTGGGGAGCTTAGTGAGAGGTTTCAGATGCTGGGGTGAGTGGGTCTTAATGAGATTGGGATCCAGGTGCAGCTAGTTGGGACTTGGGGTGGGCATTTCTGGGTATGTGGAGGGTGAGGCTCGGTAGGAGGGTCTGAATGCACAGGGATTGGGTGGATGTGGGAGCAGCTCTCTGTACAGAGATCCCTCCCCCTGCAGCTGAGGAGTGATGGGTGCAGGAAGCACTGGGGGTGGGATAGTTTGAAGAGTTTCCTACAGCTGGGGGAGAAATCTGGGGGTGGGTCTGACCCAGCCCTGGATGCCATGCAAGGGAAGAGGAAGTTCCTTCCTCCCCAGTCCAGCCAGGACAAGCAGCTGAGCCCAGTGCATGGTAGGAGCCACCAGACATGTCTTCCCCAGTCCCACTCCCTGCCCCGCAGTGATTTACCTCTCTGCTGGCTCCCCTGGGCACACAAAACATACTGCTGGGGAGGATTGCATGACTGCTCTTGTGGCTTCTCTTTGCTTCCCCATCAGAAAGTCATTTTTCTGTAGGGAAGCAAAGAAATCTGTGGGGGACATAAATTCTGTGCATATGCAGTGGTGCAGAATTCCCACAGGAGTACTGAATGCTCTAGGCACCAGCAAACCAAGCACGTGCTTGGGGCGGCACATTTTCAGGGTGGCATTCCAGCCATTTTTTTTGTTTTCGCTTTTGGTGGCAAAAGCTTAGAGCTGGCCTTGTCAGCAGCAGCAGCATGTCATGCGTGGGGGGCACCCTGGGGCCATTGAGGTTGGCGCCGCGGGGAGCAGTGCCCACACCTTGTGGCTGGGCCGGGCAGGCTCCGAGCAGCGGACACCCAGACTGGGGGCCACCCCGCAGGACACACGGAGCTACCTGCATGTGTCGCAAGGCAGCCACCCCGCAGCGCCTCAGCCGAGGCTGCGCGAAGCAGCCCAAGTCACCCAGTGACTGCAGCAGGGCGGCCAGAAGCAGCAGCAGCAGGGTCACAGAGGGTGGGGTGCTGCCATGCAGGGCCTACGTCCTGCTTTCTGGGGCTCCGTTCCCTCTAGGGCTACTCTACCCGGCTCCTCAGCCCCCTGCTGGGGTGGTCCCCTGGCCCTGCCTTCTCGTGTCCTGGCTGGAAGGACCCTGGGCTGAGGCACAGCCCGGGACTCCCGCTGCTTACCCCAACCCTGCCAGCACCGGACCAGCTGGAGATGAGGGGGGAGCAGGTGGAGTCAGCACTGATGGGGGAGAGCCCAGTACTGGGACGGCAGGGGGTGCGGGTGGGTGGGGCGAAGAAAGAGCCCAGGGCTGGGACAACACGGGGTGTGGGTGGGGGAGGGCACTAGTGCGGGGAAGTGAGAGCCCAGGGCTGGGGTGGGGGGCATCCAAAATTTTTTGCTTGGGGCGGCAAAAATCCTAGAGCTGGACATGGCTGCATGGAAAGGATGAAGGAACTATAGAGAATTTGTACATTAGAAACTAGAGACAGCCAAAGTAGAATTAAAAATTTTAAAAATCTCTAAGGCTAAAGTCTCCATTCTGTTAAGGCCACTTTGTACAGCTTCAGTGATCTTAAACTGGCCAGACATTTCCAGTGGAAAATGCCCTATGTACAGGAAATCTACACTGGTGGGAGAGTCCTACACTAGCTATCCTCTGCTCAGCTAGCAAGAGAGGGCCTTCTGGAGGAAGGAGTCTGATGGAGCTGACCTGTGCTTGGCTATGGTGGAAAATCCAGCCTGAATATTTACGCCCATAGGGTTCACAAAACTAGTGCAAATTTGCGATATATATTAATAAATAAAATAAACCAAAAAAATATTTCTCAGACCCTGCTTTGTATCAGAGAAAGAATAAGCCCCTAATGCTAGGCTTGCAGAAGTGGGTAATCTATATACAATATGCATATAGTATTCACTTTTTCATTAGAATTTCTAACCTTGTTGTTCCTTCTGAAATTGCCTACCTTTCTTTGTCGTCACTCTATTTGCTCTCTGATCCACACATGTAATCCTGTTCTGCCTGGTTTTCATGCCAGGGCTTTTAGACTCCCAGGTGGTGGAGCTAGGAGTGTGGAAGCCCTGGCTTGAGTCAGGATTCTCAGGGTCCATGGATCCAGGACAGCCCCACTATGCAGACTGGTCTGGCCAACTGGTTTCCTCAGCTATCATATTTCTGCAGCCTGATGAGCCATCTGCTCTGATTCCAGAAGCCCAGGGGTTCCCAGAACAGGGCAACTCGCAAGGCAGGACTGCCCTGGAAGCACTGGCTGAGGCTGTGTGAAATTGACATGATTGTTGTTGGTTTCACTGCTGATATTCAGGGAGCACTGAATCTGACAAGAATCATGTCAATTTTGCTTAGCAGCTGCTGGGGTTCTAGGGAGCTTTTTTCAGTTCAGAAACACCATATTTCAGTGTGTCTGAAACAAAAAATTTTCTGCATCTCTGATTAATGGGAAATTAAAAAAAATTGGTTTCTTTCTGAACTGAAATCAAATTTTGAAAACTTGGTGATCACCTGTTCTGTCCATTTCCTCTGGGGCACCTGGCATTGGCCACTATCGGAAGACAGGATACTGGGCTAGATGGACCTTTGGTCTGAACCAGTATGGCCGTTCTTATGTTCTTATGAGAGGTCAAAATTTTCTGAAAACTAAAATTTCAAGTTTTGGCTAGCTCAGCTAGTGGAATAGGTACAATTTCATATTGCAGGAGAAATTCTGATAAAACAAAGATGCTAATGGCCCATATATGAAGGATATGAAGTTTGTGTCTTCTCCATCTATTGAAAAGTAAAAAAACAATTTTTAACTGAAAGTTTCAGGACAAGAACCTCAGTCACCTTTGACGTGATATGATACCCACCATGAAATCTTACCATCAGCAGGGTTCTAATCCCTTTAAACTAAATTGGAACACACAATAATTATTTTCAGTAAAATATATTTTAGCTCTAATGTAGTTTGTATATAACTCCCCACCACAAATCTGTAATTCAATCTCCAATTCTTAGAACACTGCCGACATCTGTTTAAATGCCAGGCTGTCCACAACCTGGTAGAATTCTAATTCAAATTCATTATCACATCAAAATATTAAGATGCAAAATAAGATGAAGATTAAGGTACAATCCAAAGTGGTCATGGAGAAATCGACATTTAAATTTCATCTTTTCCCCACCTTTTCTGTTATACTAGTCACCCTAGATTTTTAACTGGATTCAGTTAAGATTGTATAAAATCTGTCTTCAGTGTGTCCACTATGCTTAGCTGAATATTGGAACAGAGTCAGCATTTCCAGAAGGGCTGGCTTAGTTGTCTGATCATCAGGCTTGAGATGTCTACGTTCTCTGGCAAAAGAGCTTTGAATGGCAGCAATGGTAGCTTAGTTTGTCATCCTTCCAAGGTAAATTGGTGTCTGTGCCATTAAGCACATGGGGCTCCTTCCGACATGATCAGGAAAATAGGGGTCCTGTCTGCTTTGTGTGGACATTACAGGTACAAGCATGAGCAGGAATTTGCTTGGCCATCATTGCCCAAAACTTCCCTTTCTCCAGTAACTGGGCATTGATTGTCTGGTTGCTGTTCTTCATCCCAGTTGCAAATGATTCCTGTATGTATCATTAGAAAAATAATTTGGGAGCGTTTGGGCTGAAAGACTCTAAATAAATGTAAGTTATTATTTCAGCACCACTTTGTGCAAACTGCTGTCTGAAACATTAAAGGTTCTGTTTTGGCATTGGCTTTGAGCAGGCATTATCACAGAACTAATGTAGAAGAAGCCTCAATTGTTGAGACTATTGGCTGTCTAGATTAAATATACTGTTCACAGTAAAATAAGCCTAAAGCTTATAGCAATTGCTCACAGACAGGCATGTATTTTGATTCTGTATTTATATGTGACACATTTAAAAATGTCAAAAAGATTTTACATTTATAATTAATACACTGAGAAGCAATGTAAAAGGCTGGCCAATATTTGTTAAACTGCTCACATAAGCATAGCTAAGATACAAGGATGAATCTGAACTGGGGAGTGTCCATATTAGAGAAAAGGGAATCAAATAAAAATTTTGCTCAATAGTTCGAATATCAGCAATATTGAGCAATCACAGTTTGGCCATATATTTTCACTAAGATTCATTCTATTCAATATTTGGCTGCTGCTAACCATTCTGGTGTTAAACTAGAAGCATTAATCAGATTTCTTTCTCATGCCTGCCTGGCCAGCCAACAGTAAGATTTGAGGTGCTATAGGCTGGAATACCCCTATTCTCGTAAGGCAGAAGAGAGAACCCATCACCGCCAGTATGCATGGTCTCTCAGTAGGGAGTCAATATCCCAGGAGTCTTCTTGCTCTTGGTTCTAGAGAAATGTGTAGTCAAGTCTTCCCACCTGCTCCTCACCTCCCACTTTGATTATCAGCAGTTTGAAGGATGAAGACCTCCTTGGCCAACTCTTCTCTGCAGAGGTTGGGGTAAAGGGAGTGAAGATCATTCCATGCCACCTACCCCTCTGGGCACGGGGAGTGAACATGACCATACTCTTTCACAACAGCTTATCCCTACTCATATTTCCCTTGAACTGTGTTCTAGATGAGGATAGGGGATGATGGTCACACCACCTATTTCTAATGTCTTTGTCAGGACAGCAGTCCTACAGTCGTTTTGCTCACTGGTTCTTTGGATGTTAGCCAGTTAGGTGATCCTCATGTTGCTCTCTCACCTATCTCCAAACAATAGTCTCAGTCCCAATACATATTTAGCAATACATAGATTTTAAAGCCAGTAGGAATTGCTAGGATCATCTAATCTGACCTTCTGCATAATACAGCCCCATACATAATTTTATGAAATAGCTCGGAAACATCCATTTGGCAAGTTTGTCCCCACATTCTTTGAGAATGTAGAGACCAATCTTTCATGGTCCCCAGAACAAGAGATATAGAATTCTGTATCAGCACTCTTCTAATGATGCTCTATGCTGCAAATGATTTTGCCAAGAAGCCTCCTATAGCTTGTACAACATGGGAGATATATTCTAACGTGTATGGTGATTCATATCAAAAGCTTCTGCGAGGACCACTATGATCAAAATGACCTGGATGTAATATAGCTGTTAATGAAATATTTTGATTTTTGAAACTCAAAAAATCAAAGCAGCGAAACATAATGGGGAGGTACCAAGAATTTTGTTGATCGAGTCTGCAGTATATGAGTATTTAAGCAGCAGTGACTAAGCTCCCAAAGTTTTGTTCCATCATGCAATGGGTATAGCATAAATCCCAGAATACATTTTGTGAGTGACAGCCTGTGGTTGTTAGAAAGTCCCAGTTAGAGGTATGCAGGGGTACTTTTTAGTAAAAGTACACATATATGAAGTGTCACACAACTCAACTCTAGGGTATTTTTATGTAAAAGCCCCATTACTGACAATAGGCTAATTGGTGCATCTAGGGTGACCAGATGTCCCAATTTTATAAGGACAGTCCCGATATTTGGGGATTTTTCTTATATAGGCTCCTATTACTCCCCACCCCATCCCAATTTTTCCCACTTGCTATCTGGTCAGCCTAGGTGCATCGCACTTACATTGACACATTCTACCTGTCACATAAATCAGTCATCCCAGGATACCCCTGTGTAACTCGCAGCTCAGTAAATCCCCTCTTGTAGCTGACTCTGTCATGACTACCAGCTAAAGGAATTACTCTTAGCTCAGGTGGAAGTGGCTCATGCTAAATTCTGAGTTCAATCCCCAGTGACAAGCCATGATGGTGGTTGTTACACTTGCACATCTCTTTTTTATCTTTACTATTAGCTTAACCTTTTTTGAGCAAATAAGGGTGATTCAAAAGCATTGCTGTTGCAGGATGAATGTGGTAAGATAGCTTCTCTCTACCTCCCACATCATATAAAACAGATCTGCACAATAAAATAATTTGCAATATGATGTAAACTTTTTATTTACAAATAGTTTAAAATGATAATAGGTTGTTAGTTTGAGAGGAAGAAGGTGATCATGTGAGGAACAGCACAAGATTTAGTAATGAGATTGAGAATTTATATCTTGTATGTACATGAGTCACAAAATATACTAATCTCATGATGTTATTGGCATCATCATAATTGAAGGACTTCAGCAAGGTCCTGATCCTAGTTCCACTAAAGTTAATGGCAAAATTCCCACTGATTTCAGCGGGAGCGGGATCAGGCTTCAAACTGGATGGACCAGGAAAGAACATATGGTAAAGAGAGCAAATCCTGTGAGACAAAGGCTATTTAAGAGTGTGAGATAGAAGGATGTGTGAGCTTCACAAGGTCATAAGATTGGAAAAAGAAAAAACTAATACTTTTTGCAGAGCACAGGCCAGATCAGAATGGAGAAAACAATGAAACTGTCGACATGCAGGGCTGAATTCTGCTTTGTTTCCCTTGATGTCAATGGAGTTGCATGAGTATAACTTAGAGAAGAATTTGTCTTACTGCATAGTTATGGTTCAAAACATAAACAACGCCCTTCTAGCATACACATACAGGTATAGGAGAATTTAAAGGACTTGAAAGATCTTGTTTAAATTACAAAGCCCAGCTCTGAGCACAAGTCCAAGGGAAGGATGTTGAAAAGGTCCAGTAGTTTACAACAAAAATTCTAAAGAGTGTGAACTTACAGGTCTAGGCTAGAAAAACTTGTTGTGTGTTCTCTGGTAGAATGTCCCTTAATCATGGTGAGTGAAGTTTTCATGATGCTAAACTGAAGAAAGAGTAGATGTAGAAAAAAAATTCTTTGAACTACTTCTATTAGGGAGATGGACATAAACTACAAAGCAGCAGGTGAAGACTGAACATAAGACAAAACTTTTCCATACACACTGGATCGTGAATTTATGGAAGGCTCTGTCAGGCTTAACAGTAAGCCACTGGGGCAGCCATGTTCTAAAACAAAAATGGTTGGGGCTTGAATACTGCTGATTAACTAGACATAATAACTAGACTCATAGCAGGGTCAGACATATTCAAAAGCTTATTTCTGGCCCACAGGCTCTCTAGAATCATCTTGTCCTTGTCTCTGAGCACCCTAACCATTCTAAAATTATCTTAGGCAAATGATGAGAAAAACACAGAAATGCACTGAAATCTGAAGAGAGACTATCATCAAGTCTGACCATACTTATATTTTCAACAGTTCAAATAAATTCTAATGTAGATTCTAGGTTCCTCTGAAATGAGAGCAAATTCTAGAGCCTTTCAGACAGAAAGACATTACACACTAGCCAATAGAATGCTGGGTTTTAATTAAAAATGACTTTTGTTTTTAAGTTATCAATTTTTATTTTTGACATTCTAGAAGTTTCCAGATAAAGAATTACAAGAACCCGTAATTTATATATGTAGCTTTTGAATGGAATGACACTGTGGTTAAGAATCCTGTTTTCTATGGACCATAAGAGGAATTAAAAATGTATAGCAACTGTGGCTACTTTTCCTTCTACTCCCTAATCAACATATTTATTCACTTTTTCCACAATGTTTAAAATAAGCTGGATTATGCAAAAAGTATGACCTTTTCCTTGTGGGCATATTTCTTATTAATATGCATTAATGTTATGTGTATTTTTCTAGTGTTCTCCGTTGAAGAAAAAAAGCACAGCAGGAACCATAACCTCTGTTGGGGAAAAGACCACCATCCAGCTGATTTTGGGTCAGACAAGCCGAGGCACCTTTATTGTTATAACAAGGGTTACAAGTATGCATACAGGGAGAGCCAGTGAGTCCCCATGCAAGGGGTAGGCTGCTCTGTTGCTTACAAATTTCACCAAGCTTATAAAGGTTAAAACCGCAAAACATCATATTGATTACACAAGTTATTTGCCTTTTTTGGTAAGTTAAAATTGCAAATCAGCAGGTTATTTCCAGTAAGTCCAGTTTGGGGTATTTCCAGTTATTGTTAATTATAATGACTGTTCTATGACCTCTTGATTGCAACTACATATTGCGAAAGCCATTACCATATAGAATATTGCAAATCAGATATCATGTGCTTGGGCAGTGTTGAGCTGGGTATCTTGTGACTCCTTCTTGGAATTACCTTAAGCAAGCAATAATTGCCACACTATACTTGCTAATAGCTGAGCTGGCACTTAAGGGACCCCTGGTCCCCCTCCCAGTTCCTCTTTTGTTAGTGTTTCATACCCCTGTGTGCTGATAAACAAGTTGCTTTTATTTTGCATTGGTTATCTAAAGCCTGAGGCCTATATACATGGGCCTGCAAAACAATTGCAAAGCTTGTTTAATGAGAACCATACCATAATGCGGGGAGGGAGGGTTCTATTTTTTATCACCTCTGACCATTTCTGAAATAGATTTTGCACTAAATGCATTCCAAGTAGAACAGGTAAATAGCAATTGACGATTTTTCCAGAAAAGTGTCCAAAAATTTAACCTGTATGAAAAAATCAAGGGTAATTTAAAACAAGGTTAATATAAAACTCTGACCCCTAACAAAAGTGCTTCTGAATAAAATAATAATTTTGATATTACTTTTGTCTGCTCCTTTTGCTTACTCACCATGTTTTTAACAGCACATAGTTTTTAGTATAAAAATGGTAGGATTGTCACACTGAACAGAAGCAAAGTAGATATATTTATATTCTATGGCAGCCATGGCATCTCTGATTTGCACAGCATTATGGAGGGATGGCTCTGAATATAGACAAGTTAGTCTATAGGTTTTGTCCTTTTAAGCAGTAAAAGTCCCCCTGTGTGGACTTACCAGTTTTTCCTTACTGAATGTCAAATCAGATAGTAGCCTTGAAAAGTAATACCATTAATGTTTGTAATTACATTACACCCTTTAGGGTCATGGATTAGAGTAGTGAAAAAGCAGACTTGAGCATCCTGAAAAAGAACATTTGCTGTAGATTGTCACTTACCATAAGGTAAGATCATATTTCCTTTGGTAAATATCACATTGGATATATCAGATGTGATTGGGAAGTCACAAAAGGATTGGGTCTGTTTGCTTCATACTCTGTAAAATATGATCTAGTTCATGTAGAGACTTCCTCTGGTGTTCTTTACTTGACATCTAGGTTTAAATTTAAATTCCAGATATCATCTCACTCATTGAATAAAGCTGACAGTGCTGCAGAAAGCTATGACTTCAGATTCTAAGTCATACGCAAATTGCTTGGGACTGTAGTTAGTCATGTAAAAAATTTTTTAAAAAGAGCCAGAATGTCTGAAATGATCTCATTGACATGCATTGAACCTAGAGGTGCTTCTGCATGCAAAAAAGAACTGTGACATCTTGGTGACTGTTGGGTTTTAAATCTGGATTATGTATATCTTTAAAGAGGGATGTGATTTTTTTCTTGGTTGATTTCTGTGCTAAACAAATTAAGGCCTCCCTCCACAAAAGAAAGCATGCAACTAAGAGGCTGATTTTCATGATCTGATAGCAAAATTTTAGGTCTGACACAACTGTATAGCGACAGTCATAGGGGTATGCCTTTCAGCTGTCTAGTGCCCCGCTGTGAAAGCAGGATAGTGAAAGTGCTGGAGAAAAGAAGTGCACACCATAATAAAACCCAACCGTACACAAGTAAAAGTGCAGGGATCAATAAATAACAGTTTTTCTAATACACAAAATGGATTGTAAGATCTGTGGAGCAAGGATTGTGTTCCCATGTGTCTGTACAGCACCCAGGGCATTTTGGACAATCCTATCATATAAATGTAATAGAATACATGAAATTTCTGTTAATAAACATCTACATAAGAATGCGGAGTATCGTCTTTCATTCTGAACTTTAGGAAAACGTAGAGATAAAAGTGAGAAGAGATGCAACTCAAGGGTCACAGTCAGAAGCTATGCACAATAATACCCCGGAATGAATTTGTTATGTAAGGATATTGCACTGCATTCATCTAATATTAATGTGTCCAGTGCCCTCCATATCCATTTAATTTGAATTCAGCAACAGCACTAGAGCTTTCTCTGCATTAGAGGCCAAGATAAATTGTTACTGAAAACGAGTTAAAAGTAGAGCTGTTGATTAATCACAGTTAATTCAAGCGATTAACTCAAAAAAATTAATCATGATTAATCGCACTGTTAAGCAGTAGAATACCAATTGAAACTTATTAAACATTTTTGGATTTGTTACTACATTTTCAAAGAGATTGCACTATGGTACTTGTATGAGGTGAATTAAAAAATAATTTTTTTGTTATTTTTACAGTGCAAATATTTGTAATAAAAATAAATATAAAGTGAGCACTGTACACTTTGTATTCTGTGTTGTAATTGAAATTAATATATTTGAAAATGTAGAAAAATCAAAAAATATTAAAATAAATGGTATTCTATTATTAACAGCATATTAATCATGATGAATTTTTTTAATCGCTTGACAGCCCTAGTTAAAGGCAGAGCAATCCTGTATGGCGGTGGTATCCAAAATGATAGTTTGTTGTTGTTGTTTTTTTAAATAAGTTCACCGTCAACAAAGACACTTTTTTAAAAATTAACACTTTGCAGCCTGCACACTAGTCAAGAACTGATATAAGAAATAGAAGGCCAAATTCTCTCTGGCATAATTCACTACATTCAATAGAGTTATGCCAGCAGACAATTTGGCCATGTAGACTGGTGGTCCTAATCGCCAGCTGGTGACAAATTAGTCACGTCCAACTTGGTTTCTGTCCTTTTCTTCAGGGCTCTGTTTATTATCTTCACAAACAAAGAAAAAATGTGCAAAGGTAACACAAACAACCATTTGGTGAAGAGCTCAGACTGGAGTCCTGTGGCCTCCAGTAAGTACTAGGCAAGGCTGTCCAGAAGTCTGGTGAGGAAAATCACATGGCCAGCAGCCTCCTGCTCTCTGCTATCTCCTGATTCTCCCTCCCCATATGGGGCTGGACCCTCTTTTATATTGCTCAGCTGCCAAACTTGTGGTAGTGCAAGCTGGGCTTCTCTTTGGAGCAGAGTCAGCTGCTGCCCCCTCCCCCGGCTCAGGGCCATTAAAGGGGCAGATTGCCCTGTTACACATCCATAGTCTGTACAGCAGAATTTAGACAATTTGAAGCCCCATTATATTAATTATATTTTATACATATCAGAAGGTATCTAGAGTTTTCTCTTCATTAGAGGCCAAATCTTTATCCACTCACTGCTGCATGGAAACAGTTAATGGATTCAAATCGTGGAACTCCACTGAGGGGAGCAATGGTTGGGGAGCTGCTTGATTGCTGATCCGTGTCCTTTCCCTCAAAGCCTATGATACCACTTTCACACACAGCAATGATGTGATGGCAGGGTAGGCTGTATCTCTCTGACCTCCTAGCATGGGATATATTAGGGACTCTATAGCTGAGCGACAGCTTGGGACACAGTAAAATGGCCACACAACCAAATTGATGCAGTAAGGCAGGGAGGGCTCTAGATCTCCCATCTGCTCATTACCATTGGGTGATCCATCTCAGTCCACTTGGGCAACCTTTTTGGGAAACTTGATGATTTCTCACCCCTTCAGTTGCTACATTTTTTGGTCTTCTCTCTAGGCCAACTACAAGAGAGCTCATTATAGGCAGAGGGACAGGATCCATGGAGGATGGTGGAGGGGGCAGAGGTACACCTCTGGATTGTCTAGGATGATGCAGAGCTCTTCTATATGGAACTTTATTTCTGCAGCATCAGCATTTTCCCTGTAGCATCACATTTTCATTTTGGCCTCTCCATCTGTACATGCTTTGGAGAGGCTGATAAATTTCAATCCTAAAATATATCATAGTGATGTGGGAGGGCCACTACAGTTAAGGTTGCATTCACGGCATCTGCTTAAAGGTTGACCTTTCTAAGTTCTCTAAAATCAACATACTTAATCAGATTTCTTTGAAATTTGATGTGTCTCTGGAGGGTGCAGGGTACGTTTAGAGACCCACATCTGGAGTCATTTGAATAGAGGTTCCGGAGATATAAACCCTAAAACATTAGCTGTTTCAAAAAAAGTTTCTAGGTGTTTTGGAGTTTCCCCCCCAGAACTGCAGATCAAACTATTGATGAGCTATGGGTCAAAATGGTCTCATTCTGTAGCGTTTTACCAAAGGTAAATGCATAGCACTCACTAAATCTTTCGGGGACCCAAACTGAGAACAGTCTTTTAAAAAATTCACATTTTTACACTGCACATGCGCCAATACCAGAAAAATGGCTAGAGGGTTTCCATTCCCACCATTTTATATGCTTTAAAGCTCAACTCTTGAAAGTGTTCTAGAGTCCAAGCAGTTACTCTGATTGTTTTGAAATTTGGTGCATTTCACAGGGTATGGGATAGCATTGGTGATCCAAATGTGGGGTCATTTGACTAAGATGTTCCCCAATTACAAACAATTTTCTTCTGCTGCCTTGTACAGTTGAACTGAATCACAGACCTCTTGATTTCAGTGAACTCACCTTTCAATTACCATCTCTAAGGATAAGTTAATCACAATCCCCTGCCTATGACAAAAAGAGTTCTGGACTGAGTGGTTGGAAGTTGCTACAGTTTGTGAGTCATGGGTGGCACTTTTATTTTCTGGGAAATGTAATCAAAGTCTTTGGGGGTGTGTGGAAATTGAGTGCTTCCTGGGAGGGGTATTACAGAGAGAGGTGTTTGGGGCTGCGGCAAGAGGAGGGGAGTTATGGGAGAGGAATAAATGGTGATGGATGGTAGGTGAGATGAGAGAAGTTGGAGGTTTGGGTGAGGGAGATGTGGCACCCCCCAGCTCTGCCAGTGCAACCCAAACCCAATGCATCCTGAAGCTCTGGCATTATACCCCAAACACGCTGCACTCCAGTGCTGCATTCCAACTGCCCTGTATTCCACAGACCCACCAGTGCTCCCTCAGACTCCTGTACTCCTGGCTCTGTTAGAGCAGCCCAACCATGTACCCCAACCCCCTGTATTCCACAGCTCTGTCCAAGCACTCCAACCATTCACACCAACCACCCTGCAGTCCTAGCCCTGCCAGTGCACCCCCAAATTCCGGGATTCCACAGTTCTGCCAGTACATCCCAACCCCCTGAACTCCAACCTGCCTACACTCCAACCTGCCTACACCCCACAACTCTGCAGTGTACCCCAACCACCCTGCAGCCGCAGCCCTGCCAATTCCCGGTGCCCCAACATGCTACACCACACAACTCTGCAGTGCACCTCAACCTTCCTACACCCCAGCTCTGTCAATGCACCCCAAGTGGCCTGCACTCCAACACTATTCTACTGTAACACAGTTGTCTATTGCTCCAGTGGCTGGATGTGAGTCAGGTGTCGGAGGTAAGGTGGGGGGTGGAATAAAGGCAATAGAAATGTTTGTATACCAGGAAGTGCAGACTTCAGAGATGTGTTCCCTGCTTGCAGTGTGTAGGCCTAAGTACCATAGTGGGGAGAAGGCCAGGTTGGAGAGGGGGATGTATTTAATGTGTTAGGGGCACGATGAGAGAGGTATGCTGAAGCAGGATTAGTGGGGGGCAGCGAATGGTTTGCATGTTGGGCAGGTGGGTAGCATCTGTACAACTGCCTAAATGACTACTAACTCCTACCAACAATGCATTTTTTTGTGTTTAAAAACTAGGAAATTCAATGGCAAAGAACTATTTTAACACGGAGGTTATTTGGTGATATGTTGTCCCCTGGCAGAATGTGAATTGAGCAAATTCAAACTTCTGTAAATCAGGAAATGCCCTCTTTCAGCAATGTCTTGATATGGCCCATTAACACACATACTTTTATTCTGCCAGCCCTACAGTTGCTGAAATGTACAAATTCTTCATCTCCTTTTTCAACCCATTTGGTCTCAGCCACAGGATTTAAAAAAAAAATGAAGAAGAAGAAGGTTGCCTATGGCACCTATGCTGTTTTCCTGGAGCTGGCAGTAGCCAATGGGAATTATCTGGATACACTCCGGTTGCAGTCAGTATTAGGTATACCTACACTAAATGGTGGAGTCAGTAGTTGGCCTGCTTGGTAAAGGTGTATTTGTGATATGAGGACATGTGTGGATTACTCTGAGGTGCATGACAGCTGTGATTATGATATGAAGAGATCTATTTTGCACTCTCTGGTCTGTGTGAGGAGGGGAAGAGGGGCATGTATACCTTCAGGATGCAGCATGCACCATTGGTATGCAGAATTGTGTAGTTTATATCAGCAGCAGGGCACAGGGCTTTCATTTTAAAGGATATCAGGAGTGAGGTAGAATATTAGAGGATTCTAATGCTGTAGTGATGATTAAGTGAGTTGGAAGTTGTAAAAGGCTGTGAATTGGTTCTTAAATTGTACACATGGTAGTATTCTTTCTGGGGAGTTGGATAAGTGTGAATCTATATCAGGATCTGGAACCTCCTGAATCGTATAGTGCCAAGGGACAGTGTGAGTATGTGCTATGTGCATACTGAGGCATTGCTCAAAAGGGTAGAGGGAAGCTGGTGTGGACAATCTTTTTATGTTTTCTTTTTGTGCTTTAATACAGTTAATTGGAATCCTGTGGGACATGAGAACATAATAAGAACATAAGAATGGCCATACCAGGTCAGACCAAAAGTCCATCTAGCCCAGTATCCTGTCTACCGACAGTGGCCAATGCCAGGTGCCCCAGAGGGAGTGGACCTAGCAGGCAGTGATCAAGTGATCACTCTCCTGCCATCATCTCCATCCTCTGACAAACAGAGGCTAGGGACACCATTCCTTACCCATCCTGGCTAATAGCCATTAATGGACTTAACTACGGTGAATTTATCCAGTTCTCTTTTAAACGCTGGTATAGTCCTAGCCTTCACAACCTCCTTAAGCAAGGAGTTCCACAAGTTGACTGTGCACTGCGTGAAGAAGAACTTCCTTGTATTTGTTTTAAACCTGCTGCCTACAGTTCCTGTGGACTATAAGAGGAGGTGAAGCTTGTACATTTCAGCAACTGTGGGGCTGTCAGAATAAATGTGTACATGTTAACAGGGTGTACTGGAGCAGAGCTGAAAGAGGGCAGAGATAAGGTTGCCCAGCTAACCTTAATGCTGCATCACCTGGTTTTCAGAAGTTTGAGTTTGGCTCAACTCAACAGTCTGAAAGAGGACAACATATCTCCAAGCAACCTTAACTCTGTGTTAACATAGGTTTTTTGCTATTTAATATTTATTCACTTCACGCCTTAGAGACTGCTATACCACGTTGAGATTAGTGGTAAATCTGGTCAAAAATCTTCCATCAAAAAAATTGACAGAAAATTCAATTTTTTACTAAAAAAAAATGTGAAAAACGTGTGCTTTCCTAGAAAAGGTTTGATTTGTTTGGTTGGAAAGGTGAAAACTGAAAGTGCTTGGGATTTAGCTATTTTTTGTTGAAAACATTTGGGGTTTTGGCTGAAAATTTTCAGTTTTTCTAACCAGCTCTAGTTAACTTACCATTGAAATGTCTATATCCTTTCTTTTAGGTCAAACAAAACAGTAGCAGAGTTCAACAAATGTCCTTTTTGCAACCTTCTGGATTCATTATTCCCATTTTATTCTGTTCAATGCCATCTGTATTGACTGTTGTGTCTCAACGGTGGCTACACTCATTGCTGTGATATTACTGAAAGTCTTGAGATTCTAAGATCACTCTGGAGGGCTTGAAAAATTATTCCAGAATCTGAGACTCATAGATCTGAGATTACGTATGTACAGAATGCATATAATTTGCTTGATGGATCAGCACCGCTGTGGGCACAATTACAATAACTGCTCATAAAAGTTATTCACTTCCTTCACTTGCATGTTAAATCTAAATATACCAAGTAATTTGGGTAAAATTAGGTGTTTGCCCAGATTTTCCCTCTTTAGCTCACCATAGTATCATACAAATTGCCAGCTAGATACAACCCTGCATTTCTCAGGTGGCTGAATGTATATAAGGCAATAGGAGATCCTAAATATAGTAACAATATTTTACAGTTAATTAGCTTGCAGCATCATACTGAGTCTTTGATGAAATATAAAACTATACCTACAAAACTATACTTTTCAGCAATTAAAGTTTTATTTTTTTATAATCTTAAACACTCTCAACCCTGCCCCCTAAATCTTCATGCCTCCTATTTTGTGATTTGCTACACTGTGTTGTAACTTCATATCTGCTGAATTTAGTCACAGTTTTTGTGTTTCTGCTGACACAGAATAAAGGCTATTCTACCTGGTCTCATCTGAGACTTTCTGCAGTGCATCAGCCCATGCTGTGTGGACCTACTGTCAGCAGGGAATTAAAATTTAGCTTTGTTGGTTTTACTCAACATCACTCACGCGAAAAGGCCAAGTTCAACATTAAGCTCCAGGCTATCTTCCAACCAGAAATATTTCTGGGCTGCCACAATGCATACTAGAATGGGGCAAGAGATTCCCAGTGCCGAGCAACCCAGTGAGAGAAACATACAGTTCATCCTAAGAGGAGAGCCCTCAGAAAAGATTTGTTTAAATGGTTTGGTTCATGGTGAACAAGAGCTGTAACAATATGAGAGGCAATTATTTTTCAATTTGAATGATACTTTGTAATATATGAGCCATTCCTCTGTGGAATATAATGAGCCTTCTTTTTAGGGTAAGGTTTTATTTAACAAACATTAAAACTAAGCAACTCTGTTTATTTTTAAATATTGATGTTGTCACCCTACTACAAAACACTGAGTAAGAAGTCACACATAGAGAGTGATATCCGAACGTGTCAGCTGAATAGCAAAACAACAGCCTCAAGGAGTGTCACAGTTTCTCAGATTTAAGACAAAGATATGAGAGGTATGGTCTAGTGGTCTGTACACAGGACTTGGAGCCAAGAACTGCAAAGTTCTCATCTTAGCTCTAACAATGACTTCTTCGGTCATCTCCGGCACATCATTTAACATAATTCTGCCTCAGTTTCCCCATCTGTTAATTGGGGATAATAATATCTAATGCATGTGGGTACTGAGAGATTATTATTATACATGGACAGGATCCCTGTCCACATGTCCTGGAGCATTGGAGCCAGGCACCTCCCCCAGAGATCACATGAGATTCCCCAGAGACAGAGGCAGTCTCTACAACAGAGACTCTGACCCTGATGTTGCCAGAGCAGCCCCAGGAATCATAAGGCATAAGAATTCTTCCAATCTTATCCAGCAGCTGTAAACAAAACCAAGCGTTGGATGTTCATTCATCCAACATAGCATCTACTAACTCATGACCAGCAGAACTGTTCTGTATAGTTGGAAGACTAATGAACGCTAATGACTTTGTCAGCCGAGCCACGTGCCTGAGTATTTCATGCTGTGAGCCAATCACTCTACAGTGATCAATCATTTTTGTCTGTAATAGTTCTCTAGTTCCCAGAGAATCAACTCAAAGCTTGAAACACTGGTCACACCATGACATCTATCAAAGTTTAGGCTGATCAAACAATACAAAAAAAAGCGGGGCTCAGAATCTGCTATGCAATTGGCAAAACAGTAGTTGCATAGGTGAATCTTTGGCTACTTTTCCCCTATGAGGCCAACTTTCCCTCCTGAGGCCCTACCTCAAGAGTGCTGTTCACATGACCTGATACTCACTAGACATCATCTGTTTTGCAAGTACTTCAACATTTCTTCCCCTTTGGCTGTTTGTCCTTCCAGAATCCACTTCATTCTCACAAGCCCCTAAATTCTGGGAGGAACAGAGACCACATTATAGCAGATGTGAGCACTTGATTCCAAAATGGTTTATGAATAGTTGTTTTTATACTATTATGAATAATTATAATACTTAAGCACCGATCCTCATTTATTTCTGTTAATTTATTCTTTCACAGCAAAGTCCTACAATGAAAGATTGAAGTGGCTTTGAGGAAGTAGAATAGTGAGAGTGGAACAGACGTATTTTTTATACTATTGTTTTTAAATTAAACAAAATCCTGAGAATTAGCATCAGGGCAATGGATTGGAACAACTGTAATAGCAGTAGGCTGGAGATTGGAAAGCGTTTTTGTTGTTCTAAAACTGAGAGTGCATGCAATTGTTACCAGGAACAGGCTTGGGGAGCTGACAGGGAAGATGTTGGGATGAACATAGCTAAGGCCAAAAGCCAAAATTTCTATATGGTTTTGTTTATTTAATTAAGAGTATTTACATGAATATAAGAGCTAGAGCTGGCTGGGAATTTGTCTGAGTGTTTTTTCAGTGGAAAATGCTAACTCGTTGAAACCAAAAGCATTCATGGGAAAAAGTTGTTTTCAAGTAATGGTTTGTTTAAAAACATTTGTTTTGAAATGACTTTGTTTGAAAATTTAAGCTAGAGTTTAAAATTCTAAACAATTAAAAAAGGTTGAAATCTAAACAAAATGTTTCAAAATTACTGAAATGAAATATTGAGTGACCAAACTATTTTTTTTTTGGTTTGGAAACATTGCTGTATTTGACTTTTCTGTCCTGAATCTCCTAGTGCATTTATTACAGAATTATAGAAATTAGGTAGGGAAAGTTCATCAAGGTAAATCAATTTCTGTTATCCACCATGATGAAAGCTAATTAAATGAATTAGTTCCTCTTATCTAATCTCTCTTTTCTCTCTGGTACTTATAGTGTGCCTATCACCATATAATCTATGCTCCAAATATAGAATAAATAGTCACCAAGTCAGAGAGTCCAAGCCGAGAAAGGATCACCAGATCATCTAGTCTGATCTCTTGTATATCACAGATCACCAACACCTGCACATTATACCCCTCAACTAGACCAAAGGATTACAGCCCCCAGGAGACTAGACTATTATGTGCCACAGGCAGAGAATAGAAGGGACCAAGGTGCCCATGGCATGGCAATGATTAAGTGAAATATACCCAGATAATCCTGGCAAGAGACTTGCACCTACACATGGCAGAGGAAGGTGAGAACCTCCCAAGATCACTTGGGGGAAAATTCCTTCTCAACCCCACAATCAGTTAGAGCCTGAGCATTTGAGCAAGAACCATCCAACCAAACACTTGAGAGAGAATTCTTGGTGTCACCTCAGAGTTTTGGTCTTCCCATTCAATGTCTTATCTGCAGTTCTGGCCATCCCTGATATCTCAGAGGAAAGAGATTACCTCCCCGCCGCCCCCCCAAAAAAACAAAAAACAAACAAAAAAAACAACCTTGAATACATTGGGCGGCAGGGAAATTCCTTCCTTGCCCCTGCAGGTGGCTGTCTGAAACACTGAAGTATGAGCTTTCAGGAACATAAGACATAGCCGTACGTGAGCCCTGCTCCTACCATCACAAGCAACCTCATCATACAATTACACTCATAGATTTTTCCATCTCTTTCTAAAAAGTAATTAAGTTTGCTCCCACAATTCTTGTTGGGAGGCTGTTCCAGAACCTCACCCCTCTCATGGTTAGAAACCTTTTAATTTCTACTCAGAATTTTTTCATGGCCAGGTTATACCTTTCTTCTTCTGCCAACATTGATCTATAGCTTAAATAGCTCTTTACCCTCCCTATTATTTACCCCTTTAATGTATTTATAGAGAGCAGTCTCATCTCAATCAGCCTTTTTTTTTGATAGACTAAACAAGCCAAGCTTTTACAGTCTCCTCTCATAAGATAAGCCCTCCATTCCCCTGATTCCTCATAGCTCTTCTCTGCAGCTGTTGCAGTTTAAATTCATCTATCTTGAACATGGGTGACCAGACTGTATTCCAAATGAAGTCTTACCAGTGCCTTGTACAATGGTATTAATGCTTCTCTATCTCTACTGGACATGCCTTGCCTGACACATCCTAGGACTGCACTGCCTTTTTTTCAGAGCCAAATCACACCCAGGTCTCTCTCCTTCTCTGTCATTTTCACTGATAAGCCCCCAGCTTTTAGCAGAAATTCTTATTATTAGACCTAAGTACATGACCTTGTACTTTGTACTATTGAATTTCATCCCATTTCCATCACTTCATTCTTCAAGCTCATCCAGATCTCTGTGTATTTTTCTGATCTTCCTCTGTGTTGGCAATGTCTCCTAACTTTGAGTCATCAGTAAATTTCACTAGCACTCCTACTTTTTTGTGCAAAAATCGTTAATAAAAATATTGAGTAAGACTGATCCTGATCCTTGAAGAACTCCACTAGTAACCTCGCAGTATACTTGCACATAATGTATTCTGAAGTAAACCTTCCCTGGTGTCATTCTGGAACTTAGTCCCAATTAAGAAGCTATCACCTCCCAGGTCTTCTATGCATTCAATTCAAATAGCATTGTTTTTTTGGAAACTACAAGCGCTGAAAACTCAGACCAGATTTGCCATCCAAACCTCCTGGTCTTTACTGCTTTCCATGTATTTCTCTCCCATTATATTTTGGTTTGGACTATGTTTCCCAAAAGTAGACCACCACCTTGCATATTCCAAATTTTTTTTCCCAGCCCATATTTGTGACTTCATCCTACTGGTGTTTGTAACATCTTCTGCTTTAGTATCACCTGTGCATTTTAATAATGAGGCAAAAATTTCTATTTCAGTATCACCAATAGTGATAGATAAATCTGGGCCTAAAACTAATTCCTGCAGTAATTTACCAGACTCATCTTCTGAACTTGATAACATTGCCATTTATCATTTCCTTTTGGTTGCAGTTCCACTAGCTCTCATTCCATGTGACAGTGCTCACATTCTAGCCAATTTAAATTCATTTTTTCAGGCAAGACATTATCAAGCTCTTTAATAAAGTCTAAATATATTACATCTACTGCAATCTCTTTATCCACTTATTTTGTCATTCAGTCAAAAAAGCAATTGAGTTTATCTGAAATGATTTGTTCTTTGTAAACCCACCCCGTTTATGGTTCCTAATTGAATTAGTCTGTAGGTGCTTAATGATTTTTCTGTTCATATTTGTTCCAGTATTTTTTTATTTTTTTTACTAGGGACTGAAGTTGGATTTTTCCCAACAGTAATTGCCAGGATTACTATGTTGTTAGTAGAACTGGTTGAAAATGTGCTCCTTTTTGTTGAAAAATTAATTTCAAAATATTTCAACCAGCTATAAAGCAGGGAAGAGAAAAAAACATGAAAAGATTCTTTTTTTCATAATGTTTAATAAAAATTATAATTTTTTCAACCTACTCCAGCTATGATTTGTATCACATTTGCTTTTGCTACTTCCCTGATAAAGTATGTGACTAGTTTCTAATGACTTTCTAAAACTAATTGCAGTTATATGATAAATCCATTAGCTAATTAGTGTGGTATGTCATCTGGACCTCCACATTTTTTTACATCTTCGGCTTTTCCAATTATTCCCATGCAACCTTTTCATCAACCAACATCATCTTAATTACTCTACGTTTCTTTTCTTTGTTTTGTGAAAGACTGATTTTACAGAGCAATTTAGTAGCATACCTATTTAGAACCACTGCAAGCTACATCCCCCTCCTTATTTATTAATTAACCTACTTTCTTTCTAGTACTTCTTTTTTCCCCTGATATATTTGTAAAAGCTCTTCTTCAGCCTCTTAACCTCTTTGGCTAGCTTTAGTACATTCTACTTTGGGCTCACTCTGACAGGCCAGTCGGTTCAGCAGCTATTTAAAACAGAAAAAAAAGCTACAAACAGAGTTATATTTTAGACACTGGTATAGTATGTTTTATCCTAACACAAATTCTACAAGGGGGGGAAAAAAAAGCTCAAAGAACAGAGAGTTCCAGCAGAAGAATGATTATTATCTCATTTCCACCATTGCTATCCAGATATAATTCTACTGACTTCAGTGGAATTACTCCTAACTTACAGGCACAGAGCTTCTTTTTCCTGGTATTGATAAAGCACCAACCCACCTCATTTCTGAGAAGACCCTTGAGGTCCCACTCACTACAGCTCCTTCCATGATGCTTGTTTATACTACAGTTAAGGCAGGTTCACATTGCCAGTTAAGTTTGTATGGTAAATTAGGTCTACTGTAGTTCTATGAGATACTAGGAAAGGAGCCACAGGAGCAAGGAATTGTATTCAGAGCAGTATGGCTAAGGAAATGTAGGAGGCATCAGCTCATACATGCCAAACAGGCCACATAGGACTTTGGATAGGGTTTTTTTCATAATAGCAAAATAATGTTGAACATCTGTTCCTCTGGTGTTGGGGAGTAATCCGAGAAAGGCTTCTGGAACTGGAACAGAATAGCTGCTAGAAACAGAACAGTTCAATGTCTGTCTTTTCGGTTAGCCTGTTTTCCTTCTCTAAGAGGTTTCTGTGCTACGATGTTAAATAAAGTAGTAGTGTTTCCTAAACTTTCCTGAATCACCAGAATTATTTCACTATCTGCCACAATTCATTACCCTTCTCCAAACCCCTGCTGTCTGGGTAAATCTAGCAGCTGCATAGTTGTAGTAAAAGTATGACATAACTCTACCCATAACTCTACCCATATGTAATACTGCAAGAGATGTAAGGGGCTGAGCTGAACTCTGTTTAACCTGTGCTGGGGTGTGTGTGTGTGTGTGTGTGTGTGTCACATAATGTAACTGTCTACTTTTTTCTTGTTTGGTTCCACTTCTTTTCTTCATTGCCAACAGAGATTCTTTGGTTCTCATTGGTTGCTTCCACTTCCTTGCACTTTGCTGTTTCAGTAGAACTGTAATCTGTTGAGCCAGGAAGCAAGCATGATCCAATGGGTAGGCTTCTAGCTGGGGACTTGAGAGACCCTGCTCTTTCACAGATTTCCTATGCGACTCACTTTGGGTGAGTCACTTACTTTCTCCCGTCTGTAAAATGAAAATAATGGTAGAGCTATGCAGAGAAAAGTAATTCAGTTTTGTGGAGGATTTCAAATTTGGTTTCATTCTGATTTGGAATGATGCCCCCCAAATTTTGAAATTCTCTGAGAATGTTTTGATTTTGATGAGCTGGCAAATTCCAATTGACAAAAATGTTTTGTCAGAATATTTCTCACTAGCTCTAGCTACTAGTACTCCTCTACCTGACTCTGGTGTTGTGAGGAGGTTTACAACTACAATTGTGAGGTTCTCAAATCCTATGCTGATGAGGGCAATATAAGTACTGTGGTGAGGGCACTAGTGCAAGCCACGGTAGCCCAGTAGGAGGCCACCCAGGCCCAAGTGACAGCCCAGCAGAAATCTCTGTGGTTTCAGCATGAGATCAACTAATTACTGATGAGACATGTGGCCCAGACCAAGCCCTCCTGAAAGAGGTGATGTATCAGCTGAAAGCCCTGACCTCACTAGCTCATGGGACCGGGGGGACAGGAAGACTGAGGGCCACTGGTTATCTACCAAAGATGGCTGTGGAAGACAATGTGGAGGCATACCTCCTTACCTTTGAATGGACTATGTCATGCGAGGCCTGGCCCCAGAATCAGTGGGCTGGCATCTTCACCCCCTTTCTGTGTGGAGAGGCCCAGAAGCTGAAGCTGCATCCAACTTCCCCCAGTTGAAAGCGAAGATCTTGGTCTGATCGGGGATGTTGGCACCAGTATGAGCCCAGCGGTACCATGTGTGGAGGTATCAAGAGAGCGAGCCTCCGTGATCCCAACTATTCGACCTTTCCCACCTCACCTGGAAGTGGCTGTGACCTGAGGCCCGTAGTCCAGAGAAGATTCTGGAGGTTTTGTCATTGACTGTTATATGAGGGGATTGCTGCCAGACCTTAGCGCATGTGTAGGCCAGAACAACCCCTCCTCCTACAATGAGTTGATCACACTGGTGGAAAGACGAATGATGGTCAGGGAACTTTCCTGACTACCCAAGGAAGAGTCACTCCAAATCAAACGATTAGCCCCGATACCCAGAGCTTGGATGACCAAACACCCAGGAAGGCCTAGGTGGAAGAAGAAAGGGCAGGAGGACCAACCGGGGGTCACAAAGGGATGAAGTGATGAGGACGAAGAGGATCGTGAGGCCAGAACCCCCAGCCCAAAGGACTGGTGGATACCTAGGACCACATATAGGTGTTATGCCTGTGGAGAGTGGGGGCACATAGCAGCACAGTGTCCCAGTGTCAAGGAGACCATGCAATATAACCTGGGAAACTGGTCAGATCTGTGCTTCCTAATCCACCTCGTAGGGGTTGCAGTAACCCTGCATAAGAATACAAGGCCAGTGAGGGGTTGAAGGAAGGAGAGGGCCCCAAACTCAGTGAGTCATCCATAGCAGAATGATCTCCTGGTTTTTTCTGAGATATCCCAAGATCTGTTCCCCATTCCCAGGAGGGTCAGGAAGTCCAAGAGGGAAAGGAGGGCAACTAAGGCCTTGGGAATCCAAATTCTGATCTGGGGCCTAAAGGTCGCTCTTGTGGGCAGGCAGATCTGGGCAGCAGGTAGGAAGGCCACCCCAGAGGGAGAGAGACCCGAGGCGGATCCCCACCGTAATGCCACCGAACTAACAGAGCGGGCAGAGACCAGCCCCCTGGAGCTCAGACAGGTTAGATGGAAAAACCCAGGGACTGGGTGTGAGGGGTTCAGTCACAGAGACACCCTTGGGACTGTAACCTGACATGCTGAGATTACCTTTGAGCCCATGTTCCCTGCCAGCTTGGGAGTCCAGAACCCTGACTTGTTGAGCCAGATATGCTAGCCTGCTGCAACACAGATCAAGGTCTGATCCACGCCCCCAAAGCTGCAGACTTTAATCAAAAACTGTTCAGCAAGTCATCTATCTCCAGCACCCAGACATCCAGTTCCCAATGGGATCCAAACCCAAATAAATCTGTTTTACTCTGTATAAAGTTTTATACATGGTAAACTGATAAATTGTCTGTCCTCTACAACATTGATAGAGAGATATGCACAGCTGTTTGCTCCCCCAAGTATTAATCACTTACTCTGGGTTTAATAATAAACAAAAGTGATTTTATTAAGAATAAAAAGTAGGATTTAGGTGGTTCCAAGTAATAATAGACAGAACAAAGTAAGTCACAAAGCAAAATAAAACAAAACATGCAAGTCTAAGCCTAATACATTAAGAACTGATTACAGGTAATATCTCACCCTCAGAGATGTTCCAATAAGCTCCTTTCACAGACTAGACTCCTTCCTAGTCTGGACCCTATCCTCTCCCTTGGTACAGTCCTTGTTAGTTCCAGCTCAGGTGGTAACTAGGGGATTTCTCATTTCTTGCTGCCTCCTTTGTTCTGTTCAACCCCCTTGTATAGCTTTGGCACAAGGCGGAAATTTTTTGTCTCTCTGGATCCCCATCCCTCCTTCTAAATGGAAAATCACCAAGTTTACGAAGGATTCCAGTTCATGTGACATAATCACATATCACTGTAAGTCTTGTAAGACCGTCTTCTTCATTATCTAGTAGCTGGAAGACAGGTACATAGGAAGGCTTGCAGGCAAACAAACCCATTCACAGTACATTGATTCTGAAGTCCCCTTAATGGCTTCCACTTAACATGTTTACATCAGTAATACAAGTTTATATTTTATTCTCCTAACTCCAGACATAAAAATAATACATGCAAACAAATAGGATAAACACACTCAGTAGATCATAAGCTTTGTAATGATACCTTACAAAAGACCTTTTGCATGAAGTATATTCCAGTTACATCATATTCACACTTATAAACATATTTCCATAAAACATGTGGAATACAACGTCACATTGGAACCCTACTTCATGGTCAAGAAGGATCTCCTGTATCAGGTGGCACAAGTGCAGAGGGAGGAGGTACAGCTACTCCTGGTACCACTAAAACATCAGAGAGCCATGTTAAGCCTTGCCCACATCCACCTTTTTAGAGGGCACCTAGGGGTAGACAAGACCCTGGCATGAATCCTACAAAAGTTCTTCTGGTCAGAAATACATGAACAAGTCCAGCGGTACTGCGCCTCCTGTCCTGAGTATCAGCTACACAGTCCCCAACCCCACCTGAGGGCCCCTTTAGTACCCCTACCAATCGTAGGTGTTCCAATTTAAATGGTAGCCATGGACCTAGTGGGCCCTCTGGAGAAGATGACCCAAAGCCACCAGCATGTACTTGTCATCTGGACTATACCACCTGGTAACCAGAAGCCATCACCCTGTGGAACACTGCCTTCAAGTCGATAGCCAAGGAGCTGGTGGAGATCTTTGCTCATGTAGGACTACTGAAGGAAATGTTGACTGATCAAGGGATCCCATTCATGTCATGATGAAGGACCTGTGTGCTTTATTCCATGTAAAGACCATGAGGACTTCGTCTACCATCCACAGACCAATGGTCTTATGGAAAGATTCAACTGGAGCCTCAAGGCCGTGATAAAAAAAATGGTAAGACTAGGATACCTACTGCGTTACCTCTGTTCACCATCTGGGAGGTCCCACAGGCCTCAACCATGTTTTCGCCCTTTGAATTATTACATGGGCACAACCCCCGCAGCATATTAGACATAGCCAGAGAGATCAGGGATGAAGAACCCAGTATGAGGAGAAACATAATTGAGCGTGTAGTACAGATGAAAGACCAGATAACCCAAATGACCACCCTTGTACGGGAGCACTTGGAGAAGGCACAGGAGGCACAATGAACCATGGCTACTTTTAAACCTGTTATAGAATATCCAGGGAGATTGAAGTGTTCTCCTACTGGCTTTTGTATGTTACCATTCCTGATGTCTGATTTGTGCCCAATTATTCTTTTACGTAGAGACTATCCTGTTTGGCCAATGTACATGGCAGAGGGGCATTCCTGGCACATGTTGGCATATACTTCATGTACTTCAACAAAAAAAATTCAAAAACAGACTTCAAAGAGAAATTGCAGAACGAAAACTCATTTGCAAATTTAACACCATTAATTTGGGCTTGAATAGAGACTGGGAGTGGCTGGCTCACTACAAAAGCAGTTTTCCCTCTCTTAGTATTGACACCTTCTCATCAATTATTGGGAGTGGACCACATCCACACTGACTGAATTGGCCCTGTCAACATTGGTTCTCCACTTGTAAGGTAAGTCCCTTCTCTTCATGTATAATAATGCCTGCATCTGTAATTTTCACTCCACGCATCTGAAGAAGTGTGTTTTACCCACAAAAGCTTATGCCCAAATAAATCTGTTAGTCTTTAAGGTGCCACTGGACTCCTCGTTGTTGTACAGACTAACACGACTATCCCCTGATCATTGATCCATATTTAGTCTGTTGAGCTATGTATTTGACATTCAACAGATTTCTGAATAGTTAAAATTCCTCAGAGCACAATATCCTATGTCTTCAAGCTGCTCAAGAGTTGAAACGCAAAAGTTTTGGTTCTTGCTGTCCTCCAGCCATGAGGGTCTGTAGCAGATGTCCTTTGTAGTTTTTTTTCCCCCTTTTTGTTTAATTTATCATATAATCAAGGTATTTCACTAAGATTTTCCCTTTTCTCATATTTTTTAAGACTTATTCTGTAAATAGTTTATAGATATAGTCCACCTTTCCTTATCTACTCTTCTCATTGAGCCTTCTTTCATGCAGTGGTCTATCCTTGGGAGTTCTTTCCTGATCCTCGTCTTTTGCAACACCTATAAAACTTTACAGTAATCCTTTCTAGCCCTTGAGATTTGTGTTTCAGCATGATCTTATTACCCTCCTCCGTTCTTACTGTCTTCCCAGCCACAATTGCCACAATCTCATTCTCTCTTGCCTTAGCTTGGATTACAGACTCTTTGGGATAGGTATGTTGGGTGAAATCCTGGCACAACTGAAGTCAATTGGAATTTTGCTATTGACTTAAAATGGATCCAGAATTTCACCCATTGGTTTTTATTTGTCTGTATAGTACCATGTATACTTAGGATGTTGTATAATTGTCCAAAACAAAATGCGACATCTAAACTTTGTGGCTTGGATGCATCTCACCTTACTATTTATTTTTTCTTGCAGAGTAACTCAATCTCAATTATAATCAAATTGGAAGCACATACCTTTTTTGTCTTACGGGAAAACCCACACCTATACCACTTCTCTTTTTGAAGAGTAGCATAAGCCTGTCTACCAGGTTACAAGTGGGTGGCTCTGGAAGTCCAATGAGAAGCAAGCAGTTGCAACTGCCTACCTATTCAATTGTTGTAGACACTTTGTATAGAGGCCCATCATGGTGGGATTCTGCAGTTTGATAGCAGTATTTTGGGCTTCAGCAAGCAGCAACTCATAACTTTTCTTTCTTACATTTTCCCGGCATTTGGGACAATCCAGAATATATATTAACCCTATTGGGAATGTATAATTGTTTAGATGGAAGTGTCTGTGTGGGATGAACACCTCCAGTGTTCTATCAGGGAACTACAGAAGATACATATACTATTGATTGTTTGGGGCATAAAACAAAGAAAGGTTTAGGACATTCTGAACTTTCCGAAACGTGTAACACAGTAAGACAGCAGGTTTTTCAATTTTAATTATATTTCATACTAAAGTAACCGTAGACTATAGTTAAAGGAAATAGAGAAACAGAGCACTGAACACCACTACTAGCATTCTATTGAGCTTCCTATTGAGCTTGTGAGGTTTTGAATGGCTAAAATCTGAGTTAAATTGGATTCTGTATTTGTGAAATCTCTCTGAAATGATGATTAAAGTAAGAAAAACAATCTAAAGCTTGGTAGAAATTTCAATAATTTGTATTTGAAAGAAAATGGTCCTCTTTTATCTCTTTGAGGGAAAAGTCTTTAAGTTGTTTACAGGGAAAACTAAATAAGTGTTACCAGAATTCAAACAAGTGATAATTGCGAAAAGAGTAGAATGTATTTATAGATTCATAGACTCTAGGACTGGAAGGGACCTTGAGAGGTCATCAAGTCCAGTCCTCTGCCCTCATGGCAGGACCAAATACTGTCTAGACCATCCCTGATAGACATTTATCTAACCCACTCTTAAATATCTCCAGAGATGGAAATTCCACAACCTCCCTAGGCAATTTATTCCAGTGTTTAACACCTAGTGCACCAGGCACAGAGGGACAGGCCTGGTCATTGCACTGTATCAGGGTTGCGTGCAGGCTCACCACTGAATCAATGTCCCGGGGAGGGAGCCGCGCAGTGATCACCCACATCTGTGTGGCCAGTGGGCTGTGATTTCCACTGCCCTGCTGGAGCCTCCACATTTATTTGACAAATAAAATTTGCAGAATTTTAAAAATATTGTGTGCAGAATTTAAATTTTTTTGGTGCAGAATTTTTAGGCACAGAATGCCCTCAGGAGTAACCTATAATTTCAGATCAACAACACTTGGAAATTGGGGCTCAGTGGCTATGGAGAAAATTGTACATTGCATCCTCTAAGGATGGAACAGCAGCTGAGGAGAATTTCCCAGAGCTGCTGCTGGGAAACTGCCCCTCTGCAATGGAACAGCAGCTCTGGGAAATTCTCCTCAGCTGCTGTTCCATCCTTAGAGGTAGGCTGAAGCTGTGTGTCACTTTTTAGCCTTGAGTAAACGGATACGATTGTAAGGTAGAGAGGCAAATGGAAAAACAGGGTCTTAAAAGAATATAGTGAGGTGGACCTAAAAAATATTATTTCTGTTAGATTGTACTTCTAAAATTGAATCAATGTTAGATTTATTACTAAGACACAACAGGGTATGAATTATTGCACATTAATTCACACCTAAAATATTGCTGGGAATGAAGCTAAAGGCTGAGTGCAATCAACTCTGCTAACCATCCATACAACATTAATTCACACACTAGATGGTCTTATGCCATTTATAAAAATATTTCTAAAGGTCATAGTTTCCAGAAATAATTAGTTAAGTTATTAGTGTCATCAAGTCAAAGAAGAGATTTACATTGCTTTACTTATTACTCAGAAATCTTATAAACCAATCAGATCACTCTATTTCTCTGGTCTTTTTAAAAATTGATATGTATTATATAGAAAATTTCCATTTAGAAGGCCAGACCCAATTTAACATAAATCGGTATTGAAGGCAATGGAATTCTGCCAATTTACAGCAGCTGAGGATCTGGCCCCCAAGTCTCTCATATGGCCATAGCCTTTGAAGTTGAAAAAACAAAATATAAAGAATAATTGTACTGCATGCATTGCTGGTAACCAATATAGCAACAAGAGAACAATGCATAGAGGTGATTTAAACAGAAATCATATACACTTTGATTCACTCTATTTCCCTGTAAGCTAACCACCCTCCCCTCCCTCCTTCGATCACCGCTAGCATGGGCAATATAGTCATTGTTGCTTCACATTCATGCATTTCTTATTAATTCATCACACAAATAGAGGGATAACTGCCAAGGTAGCCCAGGAGGGGTGAGGGAGGAGGGAAGCACCGAGTGGGGTGGGGAAGGAGGGAAGGACAAGGCCACACTGCCCTTTAAAACATAAAAACTTAAAAACTTATTGAATGCCAGCCTTCTATTGCTTGGGCAATCCTCTGGGGTGGAGTGGCTGGCTGTCCGGAGGACCCCTCACCTCATTCTTGGGCATATGGGTGAGGAGGCTACGGAACTTGGGGAGGAGGGTGGTTGGTTACACAGGGGCTGTAGTGGTGGTCTGTGCTCCTGCTGCCTTTCATGCAGCTCAACCATACGCTGGAGCATATGAGTTTGATGCTCCAGCAGCCTGAGCACTGACTCCTGCCTTCTGTCAGCAAGCTAACGTCACCTATCATCTTCAGCCCACCACTTACTCTCTTCAGCCCGCCACTTACTCTCTTCAGCCCAACTGTCCTCACATTATATTGTGCTTTCCTGCATTCTGATATCGCCTGCCTCCACGCATTCTGCTGTGCTCTGTCAGTGTGGGAGGACAGCATGAGCTCAGAGAACTTTTCATCCCAAGAGCGTTTTTTGTGCCTTCTAATCTTCGCTAGTCTCTGGGGAGGAGAAACTTATGCAGCTGGTGGAGGAAAAAAAAGGGAAAGTGGTAGTTAAAAACACACATTTTATAGAACAATGGGTACACTCTTTCATGGTAAACCTTGCTGTTAACATTACATAGCACATGTGCTTTCGTTACAAGGTAGCATTTTGATGACTTCACCCCTCCCCCCACCATGTGGCTAACAGCCGGGAACATTTCTGTTCAGCCACAGGCAAACAGCCCAGCAGGAACGGGCACCTCTGAATGTCTGCTTAATAAAACCACCCTATTTCAACCAGGTGACCATGACTGATATCACTCTCCTGAGGATAACACAGAGAAATAAAGAACGGATGTTGTTTGAATGCCAGCAAACGTCGGGACCATATGCTTCAATGCTTTGTTCTGCAATGATTCCTGACTACGTGCTACTGGCCTGGCGTGGTAAAGTGTTCTACCATGGAGGACGGAATAAGGCTGCTCTCCCCAGAAACCTTTTGCAAAGGCTTTGGGAGTACATCCAGGAGAGCTTTATGGAGATGTCCCTCGACGATTTCCGCTCCATCCCCAGACACGTTAACAGACTTTTCCAGTAGCTGTACTGGCCACGAATGCCAGGGCAAATTAATCATTAAACACGCTTGCTTTTAAACCATGTGTAATATTTACCAGAGGTCCCTTCTCCACCTGGCAGGTCTGGGAGGCAGCCTTGGGTGGGTTTGGGGCTACTGACTCCAGGTCCAGGGTGAAAAACACATCCTGGCTGTTGGGGAAACCGGTTTCTCTGCTTCCTTGCTGTGAGCTATCTTCCTCGTCCCCAAAACCCGCTTCTGTGTTGCGTCCTACTCCACTGATAGAGTCAAAGCACGGGGTTGGGGTACTGGTGGCTGTACCCCCTAGAATGGCATGCAACTCATCATAGAAGTGGCATGTTTGGGGCTGTGACCCGGAGCGGCCGTTTGCTTCTCCGGTTTTTTGGTAGGCTTGTCTGAGCTCCTTAATTTTCATGTGGCACTGCCACGAGTCCCTGTTATAGCCTTTGTCCTTCATGCCCTTGGAGACGTTTTCAAATGTTTTGGCATTTTGTTCACTGGAACGGAGTTCAGCTAGCATGGATTTGTCTCCCCATACAGCGATCTGATCCAGTACCTCCCGTTTGGTCCATGCTGGAGCTCTTTTGCGATTCTAGGACTCCATGGTCACCTTTGCTGATGAGTTCAGCATGGTCACCTGTTCTGATCAGCTCGCAACGCTGGCCAAACAGGAAATGAAATTCAAAAGTTTGCAGGACTTTTCCTATCTATCTGCCCAGTGCATGTGAGTTGAGAGTGCTGTCCAGAACGGTCACAATGGAACACTCTGGGATAGCTCCTGGAGGCCAATAACGTCAAATTGCATCCACACTACCCCAAATTTGACCTGGCAAGGCCGATTTCAGCACTAATCCCCTTGTCAGAGGAAGAGTAAAGAAATCAATTTTAAGAGCCCTTTAAGTCGAAAAAAAGGGCTTCATCATGTGGACGACTGCAGGGTTAAATCGAGGTAACGCTGCTAAATTCAACCTAAAATCATAGTGTAGACCAGGCCTAGTTTAGTTTTGCTTTTAGGAAAACTGCTGCTACCCCTTTAAGTAGGTTCAAGAATATGGTGTGCATAACCTCCCTTCTTACTGGGAGCAGCTGTCTGGAAGCTACTAGCAGTATTTTTATATTCATAAACAGATTGGCAACATTTCTTCAGACTCACTTATCTGTCTCAGGGTTTCCCTTTACAGAAAGGCTCAGGCGCTGGCTGACAGTTGGCAGTGAAAGACCCTTTGCTGCAAGTTATAGGTGGGGTTACAAGTTCCCTGAAGCTGGAGAAACTGTCTCCTCTTTCCTTTTACTGGAACTGACAAGATGTAGAGAAGGACCTGGCTTGTGTTCCACTTGGGATCTGTCCTGAATAGCAGCAGGTCTAAAAGAAGGTGGTGAGAAGAGGTGGATAAGGTCAGTATCATAAAATCATAGAATTGTAGGACTGGAAAGTCACCAAGTCCAGCCACGTGTGCTGTGGCAGGACCAAGTGAACCTATACCAGCGGTTCTCAAACTGTGGGTCGAGATCCCAAAGTGGGTCATGACCCCATTTTAATGGGGTATCCAGGGCTGGCTTACATTTGCTGAAGGCTAAGCCCCAGTGCCAGGGGCTAAAGCTGAAGCCTGAGGGATTCAGCCCTGGGCAGTGGAGCTCAGGTTACAGGCCCCCTGGCTGAGGACGAAGCCCTTGGCCTTCAGCTTTGACCCCTCCCTGCCCAGGGCGATGGGGCTCAGGCTTTGACTCTCCTACCTGAAGAAGTGGGAATCATGCGGACTCAGACTTTGGTCCCCTGTCCTGGGGTTGTGTAGTACATTTTGTTGTCAGAAGGGGGTCGCAGTGCAATGAATTTGTGAACCCCTGATCCAGACCATTCCTGACAGGTGTTTGTCTAACCTGTTCTTAAAAACCTCCAGTAATGGGGATTCTACAACCTCCCTTCGAAGCCTATTTCAGATCTTAACTACCTTTATAATTAGAATTTTTTTCCTAATATCTAACCGAAATCTCCTTTGCTGCAGATTAAACCCGTTAGTTCTTGTCCTGTCTTCATCAAACATGGAGAACAATTGATCTCCGTTCTCTTTATAACGTCCCTTAACATATTTGAAACTGTTATTAGGTCCCCCGCGCGGTATTCTTTTCTCAAGAATAAACATGCCCATTTTTTTAAACCTTTCCTCATAGTTCAGGTTTTCTAAAAATTTTATTATTTGTGTTGCTCTTCTTTGGATTCTCTCCAATTTGTCCACCTCTTCCCTAAAGTGTGGCACCCAGAATTGGACAAAGTACAGCAGCATCAGGATAATTTACAATTATGCCTTTAATATAGTCTCCTTGAGAAAGTGCCAGTCCTGAATTTCATTTTCCTTCAGATCTTCTTCCCATGAGACCTTACCCACCAGTTAAAGTCTGCTTTTTGAAGTTGGTTGTCCTTATTCTGCTGCTCTTACTCTTTTCCTAGAATCCTGAAATCTATCATTTCAAGGTCACTTTTACCTCAAACTGCCTGTATTAATAGTGGAGAATACAAAGTATGTACACATTTTACTGGAGTAGAGTTCAACTCCCAAGTGATGCTTCTAACCCTCAGAGTTTAAGATTTACCTAGGGAAATCACAGTATTCATCATTCTCAGTGACTTTTCAAGTATTATTTGTGTATTTGTTTTTTTTAACTACAGCACTTCAATGTGTTTTTACTTAGATTGGCCTGAACCTCAGCATTAAATCCAAACCTCCTTGAATTTTGAGTAACTTTGGATCTGACACCAAATAATTCCACTTTTGCCAAACTCTAGTTTTCACTCCTTACTTAAGAATTGTATTTGACAGCCTAATTTCTCACACCCTGGAATTGTCTGGGTACACTGAAAGAAGGACAGGAGACACTTAATATGGATTTTAGTCAGGCAGCAACTTCATTATATAGATGTCTAGGACTATGCAGCAGATAAAGTGTACCGTGCAGGCAAATCCATGTTTATTCAGAGTTTCTACCAGCCTCCCTTCATTTTCCATCCATTCCATCCAGCCAACCCATGATTTGGACTTTACCATCCATCCCCTGACCTTGTAGGAAGGTTACAGTGGGCTATAAGAATGGGGGAAGGGTGTTTGCCTCCCTCCATACCAATCATAGGCATCCCCAACCTCCTGCCCCCATTCTATTCCTTTATCCAGCATCTCTTTTTAAGCGCTTTGCCAGGCCGTTTATCTGGTCACTGGATGTCTTCTCTATGGAGTACCTGCACTGGACACCCACCCCACACTTACAAAATAAGATGCGACATCTAGCCTACCACCTTTTCTTCTTACCAGAAAAGGTCCTCCCTGACACCTGCTGTGGGGAAGGAAATGAACTTAAAGATTTGGATCAAGGTAGGAGAAAAGGATAAAGTTACAAGTGTTCTGAGCCGATCAGCCAAAATCTAGTTTACATACTGGGTCTGATTCTTCTCCCACTTATGTCCATTTAAGTCAGGAATAACTCTATTGTAGTCAGTGAAGTTACACAAGCATAATTCTGCAGAGAATCAGACCCATTGCACTATTTTGCTTTAAGAAAATGATCAAATGAATGTACTCTTTTTAATGCAGGCAGTAATGATGTACCATACCGCTAATTAGAATGGGTTTGTGGCAGTTGGTACATTGTAGTTCAGTTTGGGAAACCAAGACTTTAAAAGTAATGTTTAATGTGAGAAAACAAGCACCAGACCTACCTAACTTAAATCCTTCTTGTACTGACTAAACCACTTCAGCGACTGTGGAAAATGTTGAGTGTGCAACTCAATTGGTAGAAAATTCCCACAGATAACGTATAGTGGTGACAAAATTACTGTTGGGATGACAGCAAGGAAATTGTCTGTTTTACTGAGACGAGGGGAGAAATGTCAGAAGATGGCAGAGCTGTGCTGTGAGAATAAAGGGGTGAGCTGCTGTCTCAGGGCCCATGGTGAGTTAATATCAGGTCTCTTCAAAGATGAAAAATAATAATTAAACACTGCTTGTCAATTAATGCCAACTTAAAGAAAGGCCCTACACTTAGATTAAGTGAGGAGCGTGAGTTGCTTGAAAACAGCAAGAAAGGAGGAAGGAAAGGGATATGGAATAATGGAAGAGATAAAGTGAAAAGGGAGAATAATTAAGCACACATGCACTTTCACAGAGTTGGGGCACTCCTATGCCTAATTAGAATTTCAATGCAGGAGCCCAATTTAACCTTAGGGAGTCTTTATATTCACGTCAGTTGTTGTGCACAGCAATCAATCTAGCGCTGGTATCTGACAAGCAAGTTGAATTTTCATATTACATTTAGTAGAACACTGTTCTTTCCATGTGTAACACACATTTCAGTTTTAATGTGTACTTATACATCGTTTTAGCTCGTGAAGAATGGGGTCTGTTTAGAAGATGTTAGTAAAGTTCATAACATTAATCTATTAATGAGCCCATATGATCCCCGTTCCCTAATTGTGTGGCATGCCAGGCACATTTCTGTGCTGCTGTATTTTATTGACATTCCTTTGGAGATCAACAGAATGTCAGTATGTAAGGTTCAGCAGCACTGACTGTACAGTTATACTCAGGAGCAGTCAACAGGTGAAAGTGGTGTGAAATGGTACAAGAGCCATCTGATATCACAATAGTCACGCACTTCCAAACACAGCCAGGTCACTAATGCATTGTATGAGCCCTGAGCAACTGTTTTATCCCTTTTGAATCTTATCTCCCACTTAAACAGATATGCCCAAGGTTGAAAGAATGGGCATAATGATAGTTAGTCCAACTAAAAGGTGCTGAAGAGTAGCATATTCCACATTTTCCCCCCTCTGAACCTGAGAACACCATTTCTATTAACACTCCTTGTCTGTGTCAGACACTCAAATGTCAGTCCTTAACCCAGGTCTTCTGCAAAATCTCTAGGATCAACTGAAAAATTTAAAATGTAGTTTTGAATGTACATTTCCCAAAGAATGGCTTTTTCTTTGCGTATTTCAATACTTCCATTTAAACAAAACATTCTTGATACAGTATTTGCACCTTATCTGTTATCTGAGTGGCAGATAAAGAATTTTGCTTCTGAGGAAGAAACCATTACTTTAAATTTTGTGACTTCATAAATCATGATAAAATTTTAACCACCAACAATGGGAACCTTTTCCAGTAAATAAACCACACTCCTGCTGACCCGTACTTCTGATGACAAATTATTGCCATAGCAATAAGCAACACAGAGAAGCGCAAAAGTAAAATCCATATGATCTGTGAATATCATTAACATACTAGTTATGTATTGGTTTGCAGTGCAAAGGATCCTTTAGGAATAAAGATATATTAGAACCACATATGAACTCTTAAAATCCTCCCTACTAATCCCCCAAACTGTTTACATGGATTTTGTGCACTAACATCTGCTAAGCCTATTTTGCTGAAGAGGAATAATTCATGCCTCTTGAGTATGCACACGTTTCCCATATGTCTAGAAAATTATATGTTCTCGCTTCTCTCTTGTCACAGTCCTTCATTCTACAAATACTTATCAAGGAAGAAAAGCTGCAAACATATTTTATTTTCACAGGTCCTTCACTGACCACTTTACACTGAGGGCCCCTGTGCCTCATAGACACTTGCACAAGAGTTACCAAGGAAACCGCAAATTAAGTATTTCAGAATATTCTTAGCCATTCTAGGGGAGACAAAATTGCATCTAATAATCTTAAAAGAAAACTGTGATTAGTTACATTTTTGGATTATAGGACTAGACTGTGGCTGCTCTTTCATAAGGATACAAGCTGAAAGGCAGGGAGTTCTTTCACTCTCATGCAGGACTATCCAGAATGCCAGTGTTTGTACTCCCTGACTGCTACCACAAAATGAGTTTTCCAGCTCCAGGGTGCTGAGGTAACCTTGGTAGATCTAAGGTTTTGGTTTGGGCCCATGCCAAAGTAATTGCTGCTCTTTAATCAGACATAGGTCTAGAGACTGAGTCACAAGGCTTGGCCCAGAGTAAGGGGCAATGTGCAGGTGCATCACCCAAGGAGGAGCTTTGGGGAGGAATTGAGTCTCAACAAATTATAATTCCTCCCTGCTTGCTTTGGGAAAGGGTGGGCATAAGTAATTTCACTTCTTTTCAGGATGCAGCTAACCTCTCCTAACCCCCAGCCAGCTACACCAAATGGGGGTATGTGGGACAGAAAGTGTCAAGGCTCCTCCCCACCCAGCCACTTATTCCAAGGTGGACGTATCAGGCAAGCAAGTCCTACATTGTTGAATAGGACAGTCTAACACACTGATTTCCTTTAAGTTTCATATTGAAGGCTGGGAATCAGATAGAAGGTACTGCAACATAGAACCATGCCACCCTTCATTTCTTCTTTCTAGTCACTTGGACGTTTCTCATTGTCTTCTGGCTACATTGCAAAACAATGGTAAAAATGTGTGAAATCTGTATTAGAAAACAAATCCAGTGCAATACAGTAGTACAATACCTTTTTAAAATATATAATTTTACAAGGCTCAAGCAACTAACCCTTAGCAATCACAGCATTGTTTTCAGGCCTTATTCTAGGGATGCTTCTGCATTATGAGCTAGAGGGTGTGATTCCCATGCCCACATACACATACTTTTGCTAGCTCTCATCAAGCTAGTGCAAGCATAAATAGCGTAGCATGGGCAGTGGTAGAGGAGTCGCAGTGTAGCCATGCCAACTACAGATCCATGGCATTCAAGCAGGTTTGTACTTGGCCCACCTAACCCATGACTCTCTGCCACTACCCACTCTACCATGGCTATCCTGCTATTTATATTTGCACTAGCTTGGTGACAGCAAGCACATGTGTGTATACATGAGCAGGGGAATCACACTGTTAGCTCATAGTGTAGTTTTACCCTATATTTGTTCACAAATACTGCAAACACAGCATTAATTCATAGACTATAAAGCCAGAAGGGACCACTGTGATCATATAGTCTAACCTCCTGTCATGATGGTCACACAGCGACAGACAAAATGGATGCTAGCAACAACAACTTTATTGCAAAAGGGGCAAGTAGACCGTCACTAGCTCTTGGTAAAGATGTGCTGCACTGTATTCTTCATACAGTACCATTTAATGACTAGATTCTTTTCAGGATCAGAACAGCAATCCTGAGTTGCTTTCCCCTTAGGAGCTGGGCTGGGCCATAGCCGGTAATTACAAAAGCTGTTGATCTGTAGCTCAGCAAAGCAAGGAGTGGATCTTCCTGCTTCAGTATTTTCTTGGTTGGCTGTATAGCCCGCTCAGCCTCTGTTTGTTTGCGAGTAATGCAGGCTGCTGGTGATGTGTTCAAAATGATCTTTTGTTTGGAATTACTTAAATTCAGCTGTGGTGACTTGTGGTCTGTCAATACTTGTTCTGAAATACCAGCACCGGAGAATGTACTCTTTAATTTCTCAATAAAACTGCAATATATCTTTAAAATATACTATTTCAATATATCTCTAAAAATAATTCACTAATACTAGCTAATGATGTTCTCTGAATTTGCATATATCGTCTGCTAGTCTCTTCCAGAATCTGGCAGAGATGTTGTTAGTAGACGCTCTTAGTGTTATGTTGGATACTTCTGCAATGTTCATATGAAGACACTATTTTTCGTGTCCTTGCTGATTCCAGGCCACCACACTGACTGGTTGTGCTGTTCATTGCATTTGGCTAGTCCTCAATGTCCTTTATGGATGAAGTCTTGAATTCTCCTCTCAAACGCTTGGGATGACAATGCAATTACCATTAATCATTAGTCGATTGGACTTGTTTAATTGTCCCTGTACAGCAAAGTATGGTCATAGTGTTCTTTAAACACTTGAGACATCCTGCCTGAATGTAACTAAAGAACAACTTCTTAGCGTATCTGCCAAGATTGCTTTTTTGTAGCAGGTATAATCTCTTGCCCAAGACTCATCTGTAGGCATCCATGTAAACATTTACATCTTTCTTTAGCCCACAGGTATTTGGTTGTGAAGCTGAGCTCCATGACAGTGTGTCTGCTATTACAGATTTTTACCAGGACTATATGTATGGATTGATTAAACTGATAACTGACCATAAACCTCTTTGTATTCCTCATCAAGAGAAAATAAGTTTATCAAGCACCACTGATATGACAGCATCTTTTGATTAGGCTAATGTGATTTAAAGCGACCCAACTGACACAGGTATCTGTAGAAATTCTCACATGCTTGAACACTTGCCAGGCACTCCTTTTCAGTCTGTGCATATTGTTTTTCTGCTTCTGTAAGAGTACAAGAGCACAATACAACTGGCTTCTGCTTTGATCCACCAGGGCTATAGCTACTGGTAACAGCACTGACCACTGACAGTTTGTTTACACTGTAGATTTTTTAAAATGGAGCAGCTGATATATCTTTTAGCTTTTTGAAGGCAGTCTCCTGATTTAAACTCCAGAGATAGGATGTTTTCAACCTTAATAGTTAATTCAGAGGTTCTATCACCATAGAAAGGTCTTGCAGACAATTTATAATTGCCAGTATGCATTGCAGTTCTGGTGCATTTGTTGATACATTCAATTTCCGAATTGCTTTTACTTTCTCAGGGATAGGACTAATTCCAGATTTGTTTATTATCTGTCCCAAAAAGTCAATCTTTAATTAGCTTGAGTCCAGGTTCACTGATTAAGCTCGGAACTTAATTCAGGGTTTTGTCATGTTCACCATTGATGACCTGTACGGTGTGTTAAAACGTTGTCCATCAAAACAACAATCCCATATATATTATACAGCAGCTCTACCATCTTTCTTTGGAAAATTTCAGAAGCAGTTGTATTCCCGAGAGCTAATCTTTGAAAGCAAAATCTCCCAAATGGTGCAATGAATGCAGTCAGTTTAGCACTCTCTTTGGCTAAAGGAATTAACCAGAACCACTTGAGGAATCTAGCCAGAAGAATACAGAAGGTCCTGTCACTTTAGGGAGGAAACCTTCAAGAATTGGGGGAATATATTTTTCTCTCACTACTGCTTCATTAGGCCTTTTCAGATTCACACGTTCATATTTTTCCATTTTTCTTTATAACAGGTAACATAGATAAACACCATGCAATTGTCCCACAGATTTTCACTATTATGCCATTCTTTTCCATTCTCTTTAACTCACTTTCTACCATAGGGAGTAATGGGGTAGGCATTCTGGGGTGCATGTGTACACTATCTGGTTCAGCATTGCCTAAAGATTATTTCTACTCGATCTCCTTTTAAATCCATAAATCCATGTTAATAAATATTGAACTCGTTCCCTGAGCCCAGACTTCATTCCAGGATGTCCCATTTGCAACTTCCACCATGGAAACCTGCATGTAGGCTCTGCAGGTTTGTGGTATACTGTGATCAGAGTGCAACATTTGCTGTAGGGGCATTGCCAGCAGATCGAGGGATGTGATCATTCCCCTCTATTTGACATTGGTGAGGCCTCATCTGGAGTACTGTGTCCAGTTTTGGACCCCACATTACAAGAAGGATGTAGAGAAATTGGAAAGAGTCCAGCGGAGGGCAACAAAAATGATTAGGGGGCTGGAATACATGACCTATGAGGACAGGGTGAGGGAACTGGGATTGTTTAGTAAGCAGAAGAGAAGAATGAGGCGGGATTTGATAGCTGCTTTCAGCTACCTGAAAGGGGGCTCCAAAGAGGATGGATCTAGACCATTCTCAGTGGTACCAGATGACAGAACTAGGAGTAATGGCTCAAGTTGCAGTAAGGGAGGTTTAGGTTGGATATTAGGAAAAAGTTTTTCACTAGGAGGGTGGTGAAGCATGGGAATGGGTTACCTAGGGAGGTGGTGTGTCATGTCATAATTCCCAAATCTGAACCTTAGAGTCCAAAAGATGGAGTACCAGCATCAATTCCCCTAAGCTTAATTACCAGCTTAGATCTGATAGGCCGCCACCACCCAAAAATATAGTGTTTTGGGGCACTCTGGTCCCCCCAAAAACCTTCCCTGGGGACCCCAAGACCCAAATTCCGTGAGTCCTCACAACAAAGGGAATAAACCCATTTTCCTTCCCCCTCCTTTTTCCTCCAAGCTCTTTCCCCGCCTGGGTTCACTAGGAGATGCAGCCGGGAGCAAACTTCTTAAATCACAGCACAGAGAAGAATGTTACCTCCACCCTCCTCTTCCCTCTACCCAGAGGCAATGACAGATCACGCTCCGTGAATCAAACACAAAGAGATCACATTTCCCTTCTCAACAGAATTTCCCTAGGTGAGACAGACTCAGTCCTTTGAGCTCGAAGGAAAAAACACGTCGAGTCTTAAAAAGAAACAACTTTAATAAGAAGAAATAAAAAAATAAAAATTATCTCTGTAAATCAAGATGGAATATACAGGGGTCCTTTCAGCTTAATAGAAACTAGAGAAAGCCTCCCCCAGCAGAAAATACAATTTAAAATACTCCAGCTAAATAACACATTAAAATTCTAACCAGCCAGATACCATTTGCAAATAAATCAAAACAATCAAAAATGACTAAACCGCCTTCTAACCTTTGTACTTACTAAATTTGAACAGAAGATTAGAGAGCCTGTAGGTACATGTGGTCACTCTCAGAACCCAGAGAGAACAACAGACAAAGAAAAGAACACACAAACAAAGACTTCCCTCCACCAAGATTTGAAAGTATCTTGTCTCCTGATTGGTCCTCTGGTCAGGTGTTCCTGGTTCACTGTTTGTTAACCCCTTACAGGTAAAGGAAACATTAACCCTTAACTCTCTGTTTATGACAGTTGGATATTAGGAAAAAATTTTCACTACGAGGGTGGTGAAGCACGGGAATGGGTTACCTAGGAAGGTGGTGGAATCTTCTTCCTTAGAAATTTTTAAGGACAGGCTTGAGAAAGCCCCGGCTGGGATGATTTAGTTGGGAATGGGTCCTGCTTTGAGTAGGGGGTTGGACTAGATGACCTCCTGAGATCCCTTCCAACCCTAATATTCTATGATTCTATGCTTGCTGTTGAGTATCACGTATCAAGTCAATCTAGGAAAGTGGGTCATCTGGTACCAGACCAAATGTGAGAGAGGCTGTGAGATAGCATGGCACAGGTGGTGAGGCTTGGTCACCTAATGGAAATATGATGAGCACCTTAATAAATATAAAAGTATAACAAGACCAGTAAAGGCTATGGAAAATTTTGATTAACATATGTAGCAACTAGAGCTTATAGCTGACAATCAGTCTAGGTAAACAGGAACCAAAAGATGGAGTTCCCAATATAGAGTGCAGAGATTGCTGTCCCTAGCATCTGGTCAAATACATAGTGTGATGAGAATTTCTTCTCCTAAACTAACATTTTGTACAACAAGTGTGTGATTTGTTGAGTTACACCGAATCATGTCATGTTATTGAATGTGTCATATCGAACTACGTTATGATGAAAAACAACATCACAAAATGTGACAAGATTTAACATGGTGAGCACAAATGAGATGCCACGTGCTGCATATCAGCTACCTGAATTAGTATTCAGCAATTTGGTGTGTCAGATATTTAAAAAAGAACATAGCTGTATGGTTCTCACGTAATAATCACATCTCTTGAGATACAGAAATACTTGGTTACACCTCATGCCCTCTAATGCCCCAGGGTGTGATTATCTTTTGATAACCTTCTTAAATATGGTCTTTTCTCTTCAATTAACACATTCTCATGAAAATTAGCTATCAAGATGAGTTACAAAATAAAGATATTTAACATGACAGGTTAAAATTGTGAAGTGGTCTCCATCCAATAATTGCAATTTGCACTACGGACTAGGAAAACTACTTAGAAGAATGATTCCACTTGCTAACATTTACAGTGGTTGGTAATTACACATGATTACCCAATAGCTTCTGGCAAAGCTTATATTGGGGAAACCACCAAGATTCTTTTTGATATCCATGTCCTAGGGAAATTTTCACAAGAAAAATAAATAGCATTAAATGCATCAGCCTAACTCATATACACATACATAGGTGAAATACATTCACCTCATTTATATATTACACACAAGTAATAAATTAAGTACTGGGGACAAGAAGCTGGGGAAGGAGGAAGGAATTAGGACTGACTAGGCAAGGAGACTGGGACTGGGTGTGGGGAGGGGAAGACATTGGAAAGGGGAGATTGGGACTTGTACAGTGAGCTTGGAACTGGATCCTAAGACTGGGTGGGTGAGAAAGACTGGGACTAAAATGAGAATCCTGAGGAGTGGAGATTAGGCAAGGAGAATGGGACTGGGAAATAGAGCCAAAGTATGGAAGAGACAGGACTGGGACAGGAGCAGGTTGGAGGGATGGGACAGGAGAAGTCAAGCTTGGAGGAAATGGGTAGAAGAGTCTCTGACCATTAAAGAACACTCCCCTCTGGAGCATGGACTGGAACCCAAGATTCTCAAGTCTCACCATTCCTCCCTCTGCTCTCAGCAAATATCTATGAAATCCAATGGCAAAGCATGTCTCTTATCCCCTTCCAGTGCTGATCCATGTAGAGGATAATAATGTATTATTTCTATCAGTACTTTGTTAGTTCAAGTGGCAGAGGTCTGTGAGGTGGTTCTAAAGGTTTGGACCCTGCTGATGAACCCTGCTGTGAATGACAGTCTATGATACCACATGATGGAATTTCTGTTTTAAAAACCTAGGAAATTACCTGCAAAAAATTATATTGGAAGAACATTATTAAGTTGCAACATCAAATTCTCAAAATAAGGAAGTGGCAGAATTAAGGCTGCCTGTGCAATCATAATTCAGCCCCCTTGTGCACCTGTGTTATGATATAGTCTTTAATTACATGATCAAATGCTCAGACTCTGAAAGGAGGTAGAATGTGGCTAAAGGGATTGGCAGCTGTATCCCCTGTTCAAATAAGTATAACAGCAATTGCCAGTATATGAAACCCCTACAGCTGCTCAGTTCCTTTTAATCCAATTGTTAAGCCTTCACTGTGTAGAAAAGGAGTGTGAACGCTAAACTGAAACAAAATGAACATCCTGGTGACACAGCAAAACCAAACCTTGCCCCCACAGGCACGTGCTCACATCAGTTCTACTTGCAAAACCCATATTTGCATACATAAATCGCATGTACATCCAGTGTATGTGCAACCAGAAGTGAAATTACAAGTGAGCATACAATTAAATGTGCATATAAATATGAGATTACATGCACAAATCCCGGGTGTGATGCAGACAATTTCCCTTAGCTTTGAAAATCTGTCGTTTAATGCATAACTTTTAAAAGGAGGTTTTGGCATTCACCATTTTCCAAACCTGGACAACTAAGTTAGAGCATCATTAATGTAGTTAGATGATCAAATATTTGCAACATTTTAGGTTCCCAACTGCCTACCTGAGCATCCATGTGTGGAATTGAGTGTCTTATTTTAAGCACCCAAATTTGAGAACTGGGTTGTATCTGATGGTATTTTGATGCCTCTGTCTGTTATGGACTGAAATCCAAAAGTGACCTTTTTCTTCTTTACAATTATTTGAAATATTTGAAAATTGAGGAAAAGGTTTAGATTCATTTAGAGTTCTGGATGCCAGTATAAGTCTTTCTGGATTTCACTGTAAACTGTTTACCCAAATCTAGTGATGACTGAAAGTCATTGCTGCCTGAGGGATGTTCAGAGGTCTGAGTAAAGTATATTGGTAGTATCAGTCCAGTTCCTATTAAAGAGGTGTCCATCTCACAAAATAAATCACCATCACAACTGTCACCCTTTTGCTATCACAACAGTCAGTCAGCAAATAAACTGACTCCTCATAGTCCCCTCAGAGGTGGTCCCATCAGAAAGGATTATGACATTCACAGCTACCCATTTGATTTTGGGCAAGCTTGCACTGACACTGCCTGTGCTATACATATGCTGTGAATAAGCGGAGGACTTCACTCTTTAGAATTACATTTTTCATGAGCATTATGTTTCCTTTAAAAAAATATTCTAACTTCAAATTTCTTCAGATTGAAACAAACTAATACTCTGGATTCCTTTATAAATAGCATCTCTGTTGGAGCTTAAAATGTGAGCAGGTCTGTCTCTTCCTACAGACTAAAGCAGCAGGCTGCAGTTAATCAGAGTAAACACAAATCCAACACTTTTTATTAGAAGTGATACATTCTTTTATCTGTGTTACAGAGATGCTGTGAAATATTTATTCAGGGATGTTTTTATAGTTCTATAGTTTGTGTCACTCCTTTAGAACCTTGATAATAAAATCCTTTTCCTTAGCAATCTCGTCCTTCTCTATTAGGTAAATATTGACTCCTCTTGTTTCTTGCATTAAACAGGCAAACATAGCACTGTTTCATTTGCCTCCTCATCTGTTCTCTATTAAAATCAATTATCTCAGCACTGCTTTGGAAATAGGATTAGTACATCCTCTGAACAGCAAAAACACAAAGCAGTATAATGTAGGTTTGAAATCTGTAGTGGAACTTTATCCTTTAGAGTGTAGGGTAGTGGAACTTTATCCTTTAGATTGCGAACAGATATTTTTATTCACCAAAAAAATCACTGAAGACCCTAGTTAAGCAGGATGTGGCTATTTTGGACAAGACTGGGTTATGGAAAATGGTAGGGGTAGAGGGAGGAAAGGAGATGCACTCAAAATGCTTGGGTACAGTTTGAGTAAGAATTCAGACCTTTATGGTGACATACCCAAACTGAAATAAATCACATCAGAACATTTTGCAATCCACCAGGAAAATCCAAAACATTCAGTGGTTAGAAATGCGTGAACAAGTTCAACTAAAATAAGAGCTTACTAGATATGTTATCAAAAGATGGCACCAAGTTTAAATCTGAACCTTTGTTGAAGTTTGAATAAGTTCGTAAGTCGGTAGCATAACCATGCCACCTAGTGCTAGATTCACTAGATCTCAAGTCAAGTAGCGCTGGGCTGGGCTTGTACTAGAATAATAGACCTCTAAGGAGAGATTTTCAAAAGCACCTAAGGGATTTAGGACCAAAAGTCCCATTGATTTGCTGAGTACTAACTCAGAAGGAATAATTCCATCTACTGAATGAGATCTGTTCAACTAAATGCTTTTATTTTACCTGAACAGGTTCACCCACTTCCACTCATGTTTATATTGGAGAAGTTTTTATTATATTTTTACTTTAAATAAGAATTCCAATGAGCATCACCTTATGAACATCAAATCTTTATCACTCTTATTTTTGTAACTACATTACCCTGGTGTTATACTGCAGCCCAGCCCAGGTTATTTGGAGTATATACAAGTATAGCCTTGCAAAACATCTGTTTAATTTGCACAATCAGATTGTTCTTTAATACTCAGTTAGCTCCTTCATAAATTCTCTACTGCAGCAAGGAAGTGAAACAGTGATTAGGTGAGTTTACCTCATGTAAGATGGTAAGGGCCTAAATGTATTTAATGGCTTATACATATTATATAAGAGTTAGTGATATATAAGCAATGTGTAAGCAATATAAATGTTGGCCTAGTTCAGTGTGGTCAATAAGACCTTTGAATAACCCTTTTGGGAAGGAGTGTAAACAAAGCCTTCTTGGCTTACTAAATATCTATTACTCAGTTTTTGGAATAGCCCTGATTTGGGTACAGGACAAAGAAGAGGTTATTCTGACCTTCCTAACATTAAGGGTAAACAAGGAAAGTCCCTGTCAATAATAAAACAAATAGCTTTGTTATTGTTAATAGGTAGATACACATTATATAATCTAGTGCGCAATACAGAATTTCATTATTTGGTCATAAACGTTATTAATTGTTCTTCTATAAAGAATCAGAGGACGGGATATTGAAAAAAAAAGGGTGTCATCTTGGGTGTAAAAAAAGTATACTGAGACTTAAGTCTTTGCCTTAGCGTGTGTATGTATAGCCAATTCATTGGCTTGTTGCCTTCCAACTGATCACTGGGATATGGCATTCTGTACTTATGCTGAAATAAACCTGTTCCTTAGATTTGAATTCTGAGTTAGCAGTGGGATTTGTCTGCTATAGCAAGCAGTGACCGTCTGCTTTGTTGGGTTCGTAAGGTAACCTGTGTTCCTGGTTGGTGGTCCCAAAAAATACTTACATCTCCCCCTAACTAAAAGGAATAATGAATAAACTTTAAGAAAAGTATAGAAAACCCCACCAACACAGAAGGGCCCTTTCTAGCAGCCCCTGTCAATGATTATTGACATACAAATGCAGTGATACCACACTGGTCCATAAACTTGCTTACTGTAAAAGTTAAAATAAATGGATTATTATTGTTTATTTGTATAATGGTTGTGCCTAATTGGCCCAATCAAGACAGGGACTTTAGAAATACTGTAAGTGAGAATCCCTGCCCTGAAATTGAGGCAAAAGTAAGAAAAAAGTTCCCTTCCACCTGCTCTTGGAATGTTAAGTTTGTTTGAAATTCTAGCTTGGACACCCCATGTGCACATCCAGGAACCTTCTACAAAGAAAAACTAAGATGTGTATCATCGCTGAGCATTACTCCTTTCTGTTAATGTACTTTTGATGATTTAGTATATGTTATGTATCTACATCACACTCCATTTTGTATTATGAGCACCATTTTGATTGTGAGACTGTTCTGTGCCTTTCCAGCTATCTTTTTGCCTCCATATTGGACTGAAATTCCAAGGGGGTATTGACACAGGGCTAACAATTATGAGAAATTAAGGATCATTTACTGTGACTGACTTAGCCCTGGAAATACAATGGGTATGCTAAAGAGTGTGTGGCCAACATGGCAGTAACACAGTTTTTTCAGTTTGGACTAAGGTGGCCAGTAACCAATCAACAGATCACCTGATGGGTGCTTTGAGTCTCACCAGGAGGGTTACATGACAGAAGGGACAGGAAGTTATAAAAGGACAAGCTTTGCTCTCTCACCAGCCAGACAAAAAAGACAAATCTGAGGAGGAGGGAGGAAGGAGGGTCTTGGGACACTGAAAGGACTGACCAAAACCCGAAAGGCTCTTGGAGTGATGAAAACCATCAAGGGAGAGTTTCTTGTGCAGTTTATTATTTTACCTAAATCTGTGTATCTCTTGTGATTTATCTATGAGTAATATGCATTTGGTTTAGAAATTCCTCTGCGGAGTCTGTGCATTACTTGGATCAACTATCATGTCTCTCTGAAGGGTTGAATTAAAAAATGGAGTACCCATGGGGATAGAGTTCTGAGAAGGGTGTGCTTGAGCAACTACGGTGTCTTGGGGAGGTAATAATTGATTCTGGGGGCCAGGACAACTTCACTGAGGGACTCCATTCCCTAGAAATGGCAACATACAAAGAGTGTGTGTCTGGGAAGTAAGCCCAAGAAGCCAGAGCCAGAGACTGTGGCTGGAGCTTGACCAGGCCCAAGAGAGCTTAGAAGAACATGGATCCAGAATGTGGGTTCAAACACAGCAACCTGGTTAGCATCTACCAGGTGGAGCTCATCCAGGACTGAGAGTAGTTTTGGACTTACTGGGATGAAACAGACAATCAAAAATGGTCATGGGTTACATCAAAAGCAGGTAGCCTACCACACAATCAGTGGAGCCACTGGATGATCAAGGTTCTAAGGAAGCACTCAAGGAAGACAAAGTCATTGAGAAGAAGCTAAATGAATTATTTTCATTGGTCTTTACTGCAGAAGATATGAGGAAGATTCCCACACCATTCATTCATTTTAAATGACAAACCTGAGGAGCTGCTCCAGATTGAGATGTCAGTAGAGGAGGTTTTGGAACAAATTAATTTATCAAACAGTAATAAGTCTTCAGGACCAGATGGTATTCATCCAAGAGTTCTATTGCTTAAATCAGCCTCTGCACCAGATGACTGGAGGATAGCTAATGTAACACAGATTTTCTTCTTAAAGGCTCCAAAGGTAATCCTGGCAATTGCATAACTTTAGTACCAGGCAAATTGGTTAAAATTATAGTAAAGAACAGAATTATCAGACATATAGATCTACACAGCACATTGGGGAAAAGTCACATGGCTTTTGTAAAGGGATATCATATTTCACCAATCTATGAGAATTCTATGAGTGGATTAACAAGCATGTGGACAAATATAATCCAGCAGATATAGTGTACTTGGACTTTCAGAAAACCTTTGACAAGGTCCCTCACCGAAGGCTCTTAAACAAAGTAAGCAGTCATGGAATGAGAGGGAAGGTCTTCTAAAGGATTGGTAACTTGTTAATATATATGGGGGAGGGGGGAAGGGTAGGAATAAATGGCCAGTTTTCAGAATGGAGAGAGGTAAATAGCAGGCTCCCCCAAGGATCTGTACTGGGACAAGTGCTGTTCATCACATTTATGAATGACCTGGAAAATGGGGTAAACAGTGAGATGACAAAGTTTGCAGACATAATTATTCAAGGTCATTAAGTCCAAAGCTGAGTGCAAAGAGTTACAAAGGATCCCACAAAACTGGGTGATTGGGCAGCAAAATGACAGATGAAATTCAATTTTGATAAATGCAAAGTAATGCACATCTCAACTATCCATACAAAATGATGGGATCTAAATTAACTGTTACACAGAAGATAGGACTTGGATTTATCATAGATAGTTCTCAGAAAACATCTGCTCACTGTGCAATGGCAGTTGGTCCCTAACATTCTGTTAGCTTTTTCATTAGGAAAGAGATAGCTAATATGACAGAAAATATCATAATGTCACTCTATAAATCCCACACCTTGAATACTGCATGCAGGTCTGGTCACCTCATCTAAATATATATATATTAGAATTGGAAAAAGGGACAGAGAAGGGCAACAAAAATTATTAGAGGTATGGAACAGCTTCCATATGAGGAGAGATTAAAGAGACTGGGACTTTTCATCTTAGAAAAGAGATGAATAAGAGGTGACATGATAGAAGGTGTAAATGGTGTGGAGAAAATGCATAAAGGAGTGTTATTTATCCCTTCACATAACACAAGAACCAGGGATCACCAGGAGTCATGAAATTAATAGGCAGCAGATTTAAAACAAACATAAGGAAGTACTTCTTCACACAGCACCCAGTCAACCTTTGGAAGTCATTGCCAGGGGATGTTGTGAAGGTCAAAAGTATAACTTTGTTCAAAACAGAATTATATAAATTCATGGATAACAGGTGCACCAATGGCTATTAGCCAAGTTGGTCAGGGATGCACACCCATGCTCTGAGTGTCCCTAAATCTGACTGCCAGAAGCTGGGACTGGACAACAGCGAATGGATCACTGGATGATTGCCCTATTCTGTTCATTCCCTCTAAGAACTTCTGGCACAGTCTACTGTTGGGGTAGATGGACCATTGGTCTGACCCAGAATAGCTATTCTTATGTCTTATCGAAGGGCTTGTGCTTGGTCAAGTACCCCAACTGTTTAAACTGCTCAGTGATCTCTGGTACATTGATTAACTTGAACACATGCTCCTACAACAAAGTATGCATTACTGTGCACATCTCCATGACAATAGCACCCACCAGGGACTTCCCAACCATAAATTGGTGCCCAAATAACAAGAAACTATCTACTGTACTCAATGTCCACAGATAAATTGCCACTCTTTTCTATGGGCAGCGGTGCTATCATCCTGGTGTTTTGGCACTACAACGTCAGCACAAACTCACCACAGAGGTACGGAAATGTCATCTTCTCCTCCTGAAGTTATACAGCTACCATTCCCATCCCAGGTCATGAGAATAACTCAGTTTCCCCAGTGATTGTTGTTTGGAATCAAAAGTCATGCTCTACCTGGGGAGCATCACTGACAAGTATTGCAGAGACCCAGATATCCCAGGGGTATGACTATTGGTAACAAAAACTCCACTGACTAGAGGTTTCATAGGTATTGCCTGAACTCCCTATACTGACTCACTGCAGCCATCTTGCAAGTGCTTTTCAAAAACTCCAGCAGCAACCTTTCTTTCTGAGTAAGGAGCAAGTACAGAGCATTTATCTTGGCTTCCATTTTCAGGAAATGACTAGGAAATGGTGCCAGGATCTGCTGACTTCTCAGAGATTCTCCAAGGAATGATGGAAGTTTGACCTTTTCTCCCATAATATCCTTGGGCTGCCAGAAAGCTGAATTGCAACTGAAACAGCATGGCTGGCTTGGACACACTGCTATCCCACTGTTAGCACTAGTGCTATCCCGTCAGCTCAATTCTGTAGTGTCTGAATCTATTTACTAAAAATCAGAGTCTCTCAACCAGCAGCTGAGAAAATGCAATACTAATGAGTTTGAGACAACGCTTATTTGCATGCAAAAAATTTCAACTACAGCTCAAGTATCAGCTATATAGCAATCAGGCAGTAGCTACTTGAAATCAATGACTGAGGACTCAGGGTATATTGCAGTAGTTAACATTAATGACATTTTTATCAGTGTTAATGTGGATTCATTTCCATCTCAGCAACCATCAGACTAACAGTTGAAGTGGCCCATTAACTTACCCACACTCAGTTTTCATGAACCATTATGATTAAACGTACTATATGGTAGGAGAAACCAGTCCAGATTTAATGGGACAGTTTCATTAGGGACTCATCAGCAGCCATATGGATAAGTTAGGCTAGACTATTTTCTAAAGCAATTACTGTACCTCTAAACCTGTCATGACACAAATTGTATCATTCATTTCAAAAAAGAGGAACCAAAAACCATGGTGGTTCCTTTTGATTTCCCCCCATAGCCCAAATTATTACTTATTTCCCTTTTCATAGTTTGAACTTTAACAGAGAAAAAAGAATGGAAAGAAAAATTATAAAAACAACCAATCGTAGCTCTGAATTGGAAAGTTTCCCATGCACCAAAACACATTGATAATATACCTCACCTGTGCCCTAGGATATTTCTAGAGCTGAATGCTTTGAAACCGACCAACTATTTTTGGTGCTTCTGTTTTTTCACGCCCAGCCTGAGATGCTTAAGGCTTGATTTTCAGAAGTGTGGAGTATCCGCAAGTCTAGCTGAAGTGAGTAGAAGTCATGGATGCTCAGGTCCATTAAGGTGTCTCTACTGGGGCAACTAAAATATAGAAATACCCCAAATCACCAGACACCTAGATTTCTACATGGAAAAAAATATTTCAATTTAGGGTAGTGCCGGGTCCAGGAATTGATGTTACTGAGGAGATTTGACAAGGGTGAACATAGGAATTTCCATAGCAGTTCAGACCTGTTCCTGCTTCAGAAGAAGGTGCAAGATAGAACTGCAGTAGGCAGTAACAGAATATTCTGCTCACTCAGCAAGTTTCTTCCTCACTCCATTAATTAGAGATTGGTTTATGCTTTGAAGCATGAATGTTTATATCCTGTCCGAAAAGTATTTTGTTCTGTTTTTATTTTAAATCCTTACTATTGTGAATCTTTTAAGAGTGTTACTTAGGAAGAAAAGAAGGCTAATCCAGTGGTTAGGGCATGGGATGTGGGGGGACTTGGCTTCCATTTCCTGCTTCACCACAGATTTCCTGTGTGACTTTGGGTAAGTCACTTAGGGACAGATTTTTAAAGGCAGGTGCCTAGCTTACATCACTTTCAATGGGAGGTGGACACCTAAATACCTTAAAAAATCTGGCTTCTAGTCTCTGTTTCTTAGTGCCTCCACTGTGAAATGGGGATGAGAGTACTTCCCTACTTCACAGGGATATTGTGAGGATAAACACCTTAAAGTTTGTGACAAACTCAGATACTATGTTAATGGGGGCCATATAAGAACCTAAAATAGTAGAGATTAGGAAAATGAAAATGGCAAGCATTTTAACAGTTATATCAACAAATGTAGAATTTGTCTAAAGTCAGCAAGGCAAGGGTCCCACCATCTTGTGTGTGAAACTAATGGTCTTTTTCAAGGTATTAGCTGTGGCTATTGTATACATGATGCACACACTTCAAGTATTAATGAGATATCCCAACTCACTCATCACCACAAGTTTTGGTGAAAACTGTGGGTAACTGAGTTTTCATTTTTCTTTCTTTATAATATCAGTAGGAGTTGCCTATACAAACCACATTAAAACCATTTAAAAGGCACAATAAGATTTTTCTGTGTTTGGCGTGATCTCAAAAAAACCCAAACCAAAACAAAAAAACCTCATTCCATACATAAGTTGAGCCATATGTCTTCATTCCACAAAGGAAGAGTGATGGGAGATGTATTAAAGGACACTACTCTGTGCAAAACTACCTGGGAGCTACCTTTTCCCTATGGATCTTCCTATGAAAAGTTACTCACATGCTTAACTTTATGCACATGAATAGTCCCCTTGAAATCAATTGCATAAACTGAAGCAAGCACAGAAGGCTCAGCAGGATTGGGCCTTCGTCTTTAGTGGAGTGGTGACCATTCACACTCAATCGAACTGCAACTGTAGGAGGACAGAGTGGCAGTCTGTCAGAAGAATTTACTTACTTTTATAGATTTAGCTAAAACCTCAAAAGTATTTAAATGAATTTAAATTAAACTGAAATCCTTATGGCTGTGTAGACTTTATGAAGAAGTGTAATTCAATAGAAACTTCTTTTTTTAAGATGAGATGAATAACAGTTGATATGGTGATGTATAATTCAGTAAAAACCATAACTGAATCTTTTCCCAGGCCATTCTTACTGCCCCAAACTAAAATTTGCCAAAATATGTAATTTTGGTAAACCACAAAAATCCCAGTGTTTTGATCAAAATTTTGGCCGCTCTTCCTGGTTACTGGGATTTTATCATCATCTTCATGGTTCTTGAGAGGGGAATATCTGTTGTTCTGGGGAGATTTATAGGGACTTTTTCTTATTGGCAGGAGAACCATTCTTTTCTTCTTCTTGCTCCTCCACTGTGGTCAATGGGGGAGTTATGGGTAGTTTTCAGAAGCTTATCCTCCACCAGCAAAGAGAGAGCGGCCAGATAGTCAATGCTAGCAGAATTGGATCAAACATAGTCTGTCCTGTCTAATTCTTAATCTAGGCAGAGAAAAGGAAGTGATGATCAGCATAATTTTTCTAGCCCAGCCTAGCCTCGTGAGATTCAGGCAGAGTGGAGGAACAGATGTCCACAGCCAAGTCTGCACTGGAGGCAAATATCTGTGTCCACAGAACCACATCAAATATAGAGGACTGATAATGAATTTAGCCTTCATAGATATTCACAAACTCCTCAGCAATATTTATAAAATAAGACAAATCAGGGCCAGTAGTATCAGTTTTTCTCTGGTGCCCTCTGGTATCTAAGTGACATACCACATTTACCACATCTCATAATTCTTGTCTAATCAGCTTCCAGGATTGTCACTGTATGTGTCACTCAGAAACCTATTAACGTCAGCGTGAAAAGATGGAAACAGCTACAAGCATGGTTGGGAGATCTTTTTTTGTTCAGAACATCACAAGGTTCAATTATCACTGGGCCCTGTGATAAGCAGATGGAATGATGGGAACCGAAGATTCAGTGGTGGTTGGAATCTGACAGCTGATCGGAGAATTTAGGAGTAACAGCTAGGCAGGGTAACAAAAAAGTGGTTGTCTCCCCAGCCTGGGGCTCTTCTGTGCACACACATTGGGGAACATGTACAAACAGCAGCTAAGGAGCTTTTGAACATTTTACTCATTATCATTCCTAATTCATTTGCAAAATAAGGATATACCGTATTTATCGCAAGTTAAGATGTTTGTAAACATGTGATTTTAGTCTGAATATTTTGTGTAGGCTCTAATTTGGATACATGTGTTCATCTGAAGATTTGTCATAATAAGATACAAAGAACTAGATGGGGGCTGGAATGCAATGACTAAATAAAGCTCCCCCATAGAAAGGATGAGAGTTGGCATTATGCCTAACTCTTCTGAGCAGTTTGGAGATCAAAAACAACATGGATCTCTGTTGGCATTAGATCTTATATTCTTGAGAAATACTTACAAATAGCTGGGGATCTGTTGGACTGGGTGTCTCTATAGGTTTTTTTATATGGTGACCTTCAGTTGTCTGAACTATTTTTAAAGAAAACTCTAGAAAATAAAAGTTCTTCTCTGATGTTCCCCTGTAAACCCACTCCCAAATACTCAGAAAACTAAGTGTTTTGTGATAAAATGTTTAAAAGTAGCTAAGAATAAATTATTGGCCATTGGACATAATATTTGTGTGTATTAGGGCTTTATGGCAATCAAAATGATATGTTAAACTTGGTTCACTTTCATCTCTGTGTCATAACACTATAACTATAACATTTCTATAATCTATCAGTATTTTAGACAAGTTCAAATAGCTTTGGGGTATCAATGATTGTTTTGTGGAGAGGAGGCAGGGAAATACACACACACACACACTCCTCAAACCTATTTATTTCTTGTCCTGGAAGAGCTAAGGAAAATATTTTCCTCTTTTCTTCTCTCTATATTTTTTCTGTGATTTGCATGATTTTTACTAAATACATCACAACATTCTCTATACTTGGCCTGCTGCTTTGTGATAGTTCTGTAACTCAACAAGACCCCTTGTTCACGTACTTTTTTAATCTAGAAAATGCAGACCTACTTTCATTCATTTCTTTAAATAGCTATGATCCTTTCGCACTTCAGTCATTTCAAATGGGCTGCTTTGTACCTATCTTGTGATTATATATGTCTTGAATGATTCAAAATGAGTCAAAAAAAGAAAATTTCATCATAACTCTCACAAAGGAAGTAACAGCTTGCTACATGTGTGGAAATAACTTGTATGAATCAGTATCTAAATACAGTTATTTAAAAATCATTTGGAAGCTCATTATTTAGCTAATTAGCATCATAATTTAGTTTTTAAGAAGATATACAATCCACTCTGGTTCTTTGAATCAGTTCACAAACAAAAACTATAATTATTTATTATTTGTTAAGCACTAAAATTATCTTTGAGACATGCCACAGAATGGACCAACCCAAAACCAGCATCAGTACATGGCTAGACTTTGGAAGGTTTGAGATCTGAATCAGACCTATGCGGGTTGGGCCCATCTTCAGCTTTTAATGTATTGCATACTGACAATGTACACTAAAGATACTCATGAGAAGCATTATGTTGAAGCCAAGATAGACAGTATGTCATTCACTTCACTTTCCCAGTCTTTGACTTACCGCATAGACAAGAACTAGCTGCCTGAAGCTCTTGCGAACAGGGGCTGCTAACAGGGATTTTTGCAAGGGAGTTCTCCAGGTGAAGGAGGAGCAAATACAGCATCTGTGGGGTAAGTGACTGTCTGTAGTGTGTGTGTATTTGTGTTTGGGGGTTACTTGCTGTGTGCTGAGCTTGTGTTTGTCAGTCTGTTTGTTTGGTTGTTTGTTTGAAGGACCCCGTGTGCTGTGGCTGGCAGTTGGAGGCCGTGAGCTTCAAAGGAAGGTTTGAAAGTTTGAAGCCTCTGGTAACTGGCTGAGCCTTAATCAGTGGGTGGGGCATTAGCTCAGGCCAGGGCTTTATAAAGCTGCACACAAGCGACCAGGGGCTGCTAACAGGGAGTTTTGCAAGGGAGTTGGGAAGGGAGGGGAGGGTCCCTTGTCAGTCCTACCTGTTCCCCTGTAGTCCCCTTAAAACCTATAATCCAAACCATATTCCTAAACTCCTCTCTTTAAACCACCCTTTCATTAACTAGGAGACAATGCAGGCAGAAGCCCAGCAGCAGAGTGGGGGCTATCCAGTTTATTGCGCTGAGTGTTGCATGTATGATTACCTGCCTTGTGGGCGGGTGGCGTATGTGTGCAGTCGGTGCAAGGAACTCCTGGCCCTCAGAGACCAAATACAGACTTTGGAGGCCTGGGTGGTGGAACTGGAGGAGCTAAAAGAGGCAAAGAGGTATGCTGATGAGACTTTCTGGGACACTGTAGAATTGTCCCACCTCCACTCAGAAAGCCTCTGTGCTGTTGAGGAGGAAGAAAGGCCCAGGGAAGCAGAGCAGTCAATGGGAGCAGAGGGAAATCTTCCCATAGTTGGGACCCTCCTTCCAGATGGTGCTGGGGTTGCCTCTCGCACTGAGATTACCTCTCCAGGGGAGGGAACTCCAGTTGCTAGGAAAAGGCAGGTGTTAGTAATGGGAGATTCGATCATTAGGAACATAGATAGCTGGGTTTGTGATGACCGGGAGAACCATATGGTGACTTGCCTGCCTGGTGCGAAGGTTGCGGATCTCTCGAGGCATCTAGACAGACTTATGTGTAGTGCTGGGGAGGAGCCGGTGGTCGTGGTACATGTAGGTACCAATGACATAGGGAAGGGTAGGAGAGATGTCCTGGAAGCCAAATTTAGGCTGCTAGGGAAGAGACTGAAATCCAGGACCTCTATGGTGGCATTCTCAGAAATGCTCCCAGTTCCACGCGCAGGGCCAGGTAGGCAGGCAGAGCTTCAGAGTCTCAATGCGTGGATGAGACGATGGTGTAGAGAGGAGGGGTTTACATTAATTAGGAACTGGGGAAACTTTTGGGATGGGGGGAGCCTATACAGGAGAGATGGGCTCCACCTAAACCAAAGTGGAACCAGACTGCTGGCACTAAACATTAAAAAGGTTGTAGAGCAGTTTTTAAACTAGGAGATGGGGGAAAGCCGACTGCTGCAGAGGAGCATGTGGATCGGACACAGACTTCTCTTAGGGGAGAGTCTGATGATAGGGAATCTCCAGGTTATACTCAGGAACAGAGGACGGAAGAGGATAATGTAAGGGCCGGATCAGATGATAAACAGTCACATAAAAAAGAATCTGACACATCAGAAAAGGGAAGACAAATAAACAGGGACAAGTTTTTAAAGTGCTTGTACACAAATGCTAGAAGTCTAAATAATAAGATGGGTGAACTAGAGTGCCTTGTGATAAAGGAGGATATTGATATAATAGGCATCACAGAAACCTAGTGGACTGAGAGCAATCAATGGGACACAATCATTCCGGGGTACAAAATATATCGGAAGGACAGAACAGGTCATGCAGGGGGAGGAGTGGCACTATATGTGAAAGAAAATGTAGATTCAAATGAAGTAAAAATCTTAAGCGAATCCACATGTTCTATAGAATTGCTATGGATAGAAATTTCATGCTGTAATAAAAATATAACATTAGGGATCTATTACTGACTATCTGACCAGGACAGTAATAGTGATGATGAAATGGTAAGGGAAATTAAAGATGCTATCAAAATTAAGAACCCAATAATAGTGAGGGGTTTCAATTATCCCCATATTGACTGGGAACATTTCACTTCAGGACGAAATGCAGAGATAAAATTTCGATACTTTAAATGACTGCTTCATGGAGCAGCTGATACGAAAACCCAGAAGGGGAGAGGCAACTCTAAATTTAATCCTGAGTGGAGCGCAGGAGCTGGTCTAAGAGGTAACTATAGCAGGACTGCTTGGAAATAGTGACCATAATACAATAGCATTCAACATCCCTGTGGGAGGAAGAACACCTCAACAGTCCAACACTGTGGCATTTATTTTCAAAAGAGGGAACTACACAAAAATGAGAGGGTTAGTTAAACAAAAGTTAAACGGTACAGTGACTAAAAAGAAATCCCTGCAAGTTGCATGGGCCCTTTTTAAAGACACCATAATAGAGGCCCAACTTCAATGTATACCCCAAATTAAGAAACTCTTAGCTTGAGCATCTTGATTGATCTCATCTGTCATGGCAAAGTACAAGGGAGAGGAGGCTTCTATGTTTTTCTGGACCTGAACCAGAAAGGGCTTTATAGATCAAAAATCAACATCTTCAGTTGGATCTGGAAACTAACTGGAAGTCAGTGCAGCCTTTAGATACTTTCAACAGAGGTCTTGGACTCAATTTAACTTCCATCCCACAGTCCTGCAGAGCTAATTCCCAGGCAGCTTCTGTCTGTTACTCCAATATTCCATGAAAGATAGGGTAAGCTGTATTTTTTTTAACACTGTGTATATCTAGATCATTAATTTTGCAAGTGTTTTTAAATGACAGGCCTCACATATAAATCAAATATTAAATAAATAAAACTGGACTCAGTGGAGAACAGCGTACAAACTGGGTAGAAAGCAGTCCCAATAAACAAAGATTGGTGGGAAGAGGGTGGCAAAATGGTCCAAATTGAACTGATCTACGCACCCAAGAAATCTTTGCACTAAGCCTAAAGGTTGGTCTACCCGGGAAGGTTTTACCACTTATACCAGTACTAGTAATTGAACGCCTGTGGTGTTACACGTGTGGCTTTTTGGGCCAAGTAATCCACTCTCTGTGAAGTCTGCCTCACACAAACAATGAAACGGCTGCATGTAATTAGTTGTAGAGTAAGATGATTTCTGAGTTCTCTCTGATATCACAGAGGTCTAGGATGCTTGACATGACATAGATACATGCCTTGTTGTAGCTGTAAACCTCACAGGAGTAATTTGTAAAGTCAAAATTGCTGAGAACTTAAAATTGGAAGTAACAGACAACAAATCCTGGTGATTATTGAACCTGGTGATATTCTAAACAAAACCCATGCATGTGACTGTTGCCATCACTTCACACTGACTCAAGGCATTTTAGGCTTCAAAGTGACACACAGACAGTGACAACCCAGAATGTTGTTACAGAGATCATTAGACCAGTACAGTCAAATCAATATAGTTATACCAGCAGAACTCCCCATGTGGCACTCTTATTCTATAATAAGAATGGATTTTTTTTTATCATAAACCCCTTCCTGAGAAATAAGTTTAAAATAAAATACACACACACACACTTGTAGCAGAATAAGAGTGTCCACAGAAAGTTATATTGGTATAACTCCCCATCAGTTTAAATTCACACCTTAGCTTATACCAGTATAACTTTACAAAGTCTTAGGCATCTACCCATGGATTTTGACAGCCAGACAGGGGAATCCATATTCGGTTCCTATACTGAGAATGTCTTGCCCTTCATTCAATTCAGACAGAACCTCAGGCCAGAGATCAAGGACATCCTAGCCCACTTCCGTTACCTATGAGGGCAGGAGTGGTGCCAGGATTTTTGGCGCCCTAAGTGGGGGTCCTTCCTCACTCCTGGTCATTGACGGCAATTCTGTGGCGGGGGAGGGGGGGCTCCTTCCATGCTCCCAGTCTTTGGGGCACTTCGGCGGCAGGTCCCGGAGCGAGTCAAGGACCCACCGCAGAATTGCCGCCCATGACCCAGAGCGCGGATGGACCCCCCACTGCCAAATTGCAAATGCCGCCCCCCCAAATCCTGGCACCCTAGGCGACCGGGATGCCTAAATGGAAGCGCCGGCCCTGTATGAGGGGCAGGAAAGGTGGTTTCTCAAATACCTCATTAAGGACTTTAGAAGCACTTGGAAATGTAAGAATAGACCCTGAGATCTCTTATTCTGGCCAGGCCTGATTACTACCATCAAAAATAAATGTATCTGAGTGTTAAATCTGAAATAAATAAAGGAAACTAAATGTGAAAGAACCACATGAAATTCCTGATTGCCCTTGACCCATTGTTGGTGCAAAGCTTTCTGAATTAAATAGGAAAGACAACCTCTTACTACTGGATTACTACTCGATTCTTTTTTAAATTGAGCTGTTGTGCAATATAAAGAATAAAAATGTAACATCACATTATAAATCACAGTTCACTCATGGGATTCCAGATAATTAATAGAAGAGGCCCACAATTCAAGTGTGACTGACTGCAGAAACCGATATTTGATATATCAGTTCAAGCCATACACATCAAACCTTAAGTGTGCACAGTCAAATTAGCAGAAAAGTCAATGGAAATAGCAAAGCACTTGATATAAAACAAACACAACAAGACCTGGTAGACTCAAAGGACCCCTATTTAGTTTTATTAGAGTATCAAAACACATTACACAATGCTTTATTAGGATTCCCAGATTTATGGGCAGAAGGACACATACCTTGGAGCCGTCATCTAACAAGCTTCTTGAACAAAACACAAGCCTGAAGTAGTCACTAAAAACCACCAAGAAACTAGCACAGAAGAAATAGTACAATGGGAATGCCAAACAGTTCCCCGACCCCAGTGCAAGTAGGCGAAATATTTAGATTTCAAACAAGAAGTGGCTTCCATCCTACCACATTAACAGCAATACCATTTGCACACAGGTCATACATCACAATTATCCCTGAGGATCAGTCTTAGAGGAGAAAGAAAAGACATCTAAACAAAATGAAGGACAACACTGGCTCTGTGTGTCATAAGGACATTTGGAATGCTACTTATAGATTCAAACTCTAAGACCAGAAGGGACCATCATGATCATCTAGTCTGACCTTCTGCACATTGCAGGCCACAGAACCTCACTCACCCACTCCTGTAATAGACTCCTAATCTCTGGCTGAGTTACTGAAGTCCTCAAATCATGATTTAAAGCAGTGGTGGCTAAACTTTTTGGCTTGAGGGCCACATTGGGGTATGGAAATTGTATGGCGGGCCATGAATGCTCACGAAATTGAGGGTAGGGGTGCCGGAGGGGGTAAGGTCTCTGGCTGGGGGTGGGGGCTTTGGGGTAGGGCCAGAAATGAGGAATTCAGGGTGCAGGGTGGGGGGCTGAAGGCTCTGGGGCTGGGGTGGGTGGGGGAGAGGTTATTTGGAGTGTAGAGGTGGGCTCCACGGCTGGGACTGGAGGGTTCAAGGGTGGGAGGTTGATCAGTGGCTGGGCAGCGCATTGGCGTACAGGGGACGGGGTGTGAAGGGCTCTGGCTGGAGTGAGGACTCTGGGCGGTGGAGTTGGCAGATAAGGATTGGGGCACAGAATCGGTGCTTCTAGGGCTGGGACCATAATGCGTTTTCGGAGGGCGGGAGGGGGCCAGGATGGGGCAGTGCTATTGGGGCATGGGGTGGGGCTGGGGATGAGGGGCTTGGGGTACAAGAGGGGGATCTGGGCTGGGATTGAGGAGTTTGGAGGGTGAGAGGGGGATCAGAGCTGTGGCAGGGGATTGGGGTGCGAGAGAGGGCTCGGGGTGCAGGCTCTGGGTGGCACTTATAGCAAGCCACTCCTGAAAGCATGTCCCCCTGCCGGCTCTGAGGCATGACCAGGCGGCTTTGCATGCTGCCCTGTCCACAGGCGCCCCCTCTGCAGCTCCCATTTGCCGGGAACCATACTTCTGCATACTATGTAGAATCCAGAGGGAGATCATGTGGATAAGATCCACTAGTCAGAGACATGGGAAAGAATTCTCTGTAGTAACTCAGAGTCCTCCCCATCTAGTGTCCCATCATCAGCCATTGGTGATATCTGCTGCAAGCAGTGACAGATCAGCTATATGCCATTGAAGGCAGTCTTATCATACCATCCCCTCCATAAATTTATCAAGCTCAGTCTGGACTCCAGTTATTTCCCCCCCCGCCCAACTGTTCCCCCTTTGGAAGGCTGTTCCAGAACTTCACTCTTCTGATAGTTAGAAACCTTTGTCTAATTTCAAGCCTAAACTAATTGATGGCCAAGTAACATCCATTTGTTCTTGTGTTCACATTGGTGCCTAACTTAAATAACTCCTCTCACTCCTGATATTTATCCCTCCGATGTATTTGTATAGAACAATCATATCTCCCGTCAGCCTTCTTTTGGTTAGGCTAAACAAGCCAAGCTCTTTGAGTCTCCTCTCAGAAGGTAGGTTTTCCACTCCTCAGATCATCCTAGTAGCCCTCCTCTGCACCTGTTCCAGTTCGAATGTATCTTTTTTAAACATGGGAGACTACTGACCGGACAGAGTAACCCATGCCCACTCAATCACTGACAGTAAAACACACAGGCTTCAGGAGGTGGATCACCTTGATGGCTGAACAAGCCATGGATGAAGAGAATGTTTTGAGAAAAAAAAATTGTAGTGTCCTCAGAAAACCACTGAGAGGAAAGGATAATTCTTAATAGATCTAAGTGGATACTGACCCCTGCCCAGGGCATCTCCATTTGTAACCATGACCCATGAGCCAGAAAAATAAGGAGTAGTTCTCTTAACAGCATTCCTGAGTATCTTGCCTATACTACAAAATGGCTGGATCACCTGCTGCTGCTGCTCCAGCTTAGTGACAGTGCTGCACCTGATCCCAGTAACCTGAGTTGATATAATAACTAAGACATTTTAGTTTAGTGTCTTTCCAGAGATGTATATCCATTATTTCCTGCAAACACCTAGCAATGTTCCCCTAAAGAATGCCAGTATCTTGCACCACAATACAATTCCAATCCCGCTCCCATTAAAGTCCAGCAGATCTTTGCCACTGATTGCATAAAAGTGGGACTGGGGCCTTATCCTACTTGCCTTTTTACACAGATTTTATCCCTGGAAAAACATTCTGCAGAATTGCTATTATCACCCATGGAAGCAGAAATGAAAATATAGGCAGGAATTTTCAGTTGGGATTAGAAAAGGTGCCACAGAACTTGTGAGTTGAACAGATACAGGAAGACTGTTGCAGACTTCAGCAGCTGCAGAGAAGACTGCATCACAGATGACCAGACTGAGAGAAGGGACAGAGAAAGTCCTATCAATCTGAGATCAATCCCTGGCAATATAATGGTTTGGCTGATATGGGAATCAATTAATAAAGAATTAAAGGAGGATAATGTAATTAATGCTAATCAAAATGGGTTTAGGAAAATAGATTTTAACCTGATACCTTTTTGATGAGATTACACATTTGGTTGATAAATAATGGTTACAAAATAGACTTCTGTAAGGCATCGACTTAATATTGCATGGCATTTTGATTAAAAAACTAGAATGATATAAAATTAATATGGAACACTCATTAATGCATTAAAATCTGGCAAATAGGTTTTAAAATGTAATATTAAACAGGGAATAATCAGACGGACATGTTTTGAGTGGAGTTCTGGGGGGCATGGATCAGCATTCATGTTGCACTCACTGTCAGTTCCCGGCCCAAGACAGGGAAGCTAATGCTCCAAGCAGCGGCCCAAATTTGGTGATGAATCCTGGTCACGTGCCACCTGCGGCACATTGTGCATATGCTAAAAAATGGGGTCCTGTAGGGATTGATTCTGGCTCTACCTTATTCAACATTTTTATCGATGTTCTGGTAAAGTTTGCTGATAACACACCCTTAATTTTTGTGCAAAGTAATGAAGAAGACAGATCGCTGACACAGACATCTGGATTGATTGGTAAACTGGGTTCAAGCCAACTATGAGTGTTTTAATATGGCTAAATGTAAATGCATATCCATATATCTAGCAATACACAAAATAGGCCACACTTACATGATAGGGAACTCTATCCTGGGAAGGAATGACTCTGGAGAAGATGTGTGTGGGGGGGGGGGGGGGGTTGGTGGATAACCAGTTCACATGAGCTCCCACTGCAATGTTGTGGCCATAAGGGCTAACGTGATCCCTGGGTCTCTCAAGTAGGAGTAAAGGAGTTATTTTACCTCTGTATTTGGCACTGGTGTGATTGCTACTTGAATACTATTCCCAGTTCGGGTGCCCACAATTCAAGAAGGATGTTGATATATGGACAGGATTCAAAGAAGAGCCACAAGAATGACTAACAGGTTAGAAAACCTACCTTATTGTGATAGATTGAGCTCCATAATTCTATTTAGCTTAATAGAGCAAAGGTTAAGGAGTGACTTGATCACAGTCTATAAGTACCTACATGGGGAACAAGTATTTGATAATGGGATCTTCAATCTAGCATAAAAAAGTATAACATGATCCAACAGCTGGAAGTTGAAGTTAGACAAGTTTAGACTGGAAATAAAGCATACGTTTTTAATTGTGAGAGTAATTAACAATTGGAACAATTTACCCAGGGTTGTGGATTCTCCCACTTCTCTTTTTTTCAATCAAGATTAGATATTGTTCTAAAAGATATGCTGCAGGAATTATTTTGCAGAAGTTCTCTGGGCTGCACTATGCAGGAGGTCAGACCAGATAATCAGAATGGTTCCTTCTGGCCTTGGGATCTATGAATCTATCCAGGTCCCTGGCCTGAACATTCCCCTCTCTTCTAGCCAGAAGGTAACCTATTTTGCCTCACTGAAATGATGATGAAGAATTTTAATGATTTGAAAGAATGGGGAATCTATCTATCTATCTATCTATATAGCTGCCACAAAAATATTGACTATATAAATATTACCAAACAGCAAATGTTGTTGGCTGAGAGTTAAGGTTTAGAAGTGGTATTCCAAACAACTTGTAAAATTACACAATTTAAATTTGAAACCCCAAATATTAAAAATGATGGAAATCACTACTAAGGTTAGGCATACATCTGACACCAAACATCTCACACTATTAACATTCCCCATATGCTGTACTATCTATACAATGACAAAATAACATTAACTCTGCCCCTGTAGTGACATCAGCCTCCAATCTTTCTTTGCTCATTCCACATCTAAGGCCTGATCTTGAAAGCCTTTGTACATGCAATTAAGTGCAAGTCCCATACTTGTAAGAGCTATTATTTCTGAACGAACAATTGTTATGTATAGGCTTAAAGAACTATTTACACAGTGACTGTGGACATATTATATTATAAATGCGATACATTAATAGGATGAGGATAGTATATTTTTTTCAAAATAGTTGAATCGATTATATTCACACACATTCATATGATCATTCATACTTATTTGTATATATAAAAACACACCCTTATATGCACTGAACTTGCAAACTCAACACAGGCAACCCCTCATACGATCAGATCTCCTCGTGCATGTGTGTGTGTGTGTGTGTATATATATATATATATATATACACACACACACACACATATAAATATACACACATATATACACACACACACACAGTGGAATAAAGAACATAGTTTAAAAAATCCTGCTACTTTAATTACCATATAAGATATAAACCAGGACTTAGATTATGCTCTACGCATTGATGGATGAAGGCTTAAACCTAAAGTTTAAAGATTTAATTTTCTGTTGCTCTTAATGAATATTACAACAGTAGCAGCCCCTGTGGCTTGGTATAAAAAGCAGTGTATATACCTACTACAACATTTGCAGACCTCCTCGGTTTTCTGTTTTTAATGTGACGAAAATTTGTACAAGTAACAAAGGAAAAATGTCATGGTAACTAAAACATTCCCTATACATGTATTTTAGAGGGAAACTAAATCAAAGGTCTTCAAAGAATTACTAGGGTTCTTTCTAGGAGGTTATTGACAAATATGTAGTTTGTCTCCTGAGTTTGTGCCTCTTTCACAGATTGGTGTATTTGTGATCCCACAGGCAGGAATAAGTGTCTGTAATTCATTTCTCCTTGTTAACTAGTGTGCTTTTGTGTGTGGGATGATTGACAGCAAACTCGGCTTAGTCCCAATGGATGAGCTTGTTAGCAAAACCCTAGCATCCTATCTCTAATAAAGCATATCAGCAGTACATTTTGTCCTATCTATTAGCCTCTCTGTTTCTTTTTTGTGAAAAGCTGAGTGTCCCTTTGAAGCAATGACAAATAAACCCCTGAACTGAAGTGCTAGGCTGCCTTATGGACAGCTGGATAGTAAATGTCACACCGTGTACAGAATGCCTATTATCAGAGTGAGCCATTTGTTCCATTCCTTTCAGTATCTTAATGTAATACAAAATTGCTAAATCAAGCCCCATGTCTGTGACAGAACATAATTAATGAGAAAGCAGGAGCCAATTCAACACTCTTTATTGGGACCTAATTGGCTCAGGCAACAGAGTTGTCACTCAACAAGAGACTTCCTTTAAAGCAATTTTGTTCTTGGTTGTATTACAGAGCCTATTAAATTGTCCCCTCCTTGATCACACAAAGAAGTATCTGCATGCAATAATTAGCTTTTCCAAGGGGATTTTTTTAACTCTTTCAATAATAGAACATTTTTAAGCTCTGCTGGAGGAAACAGCCAGCCCATGGAGATACGCAACCTCCAGGCTCAGAAACTGTAATGCATGTTTCTTGGGAAAGCCTATGAGGAACCTACAGAAGCTACAGCTGGTGCATAATATAGTGACCTGCCTTCAGAGAGGGGTGGGTCAAACAGAGCAGTTAACAACTGTGCTCTCCACGAGGCACTAGCTATCTATTTAGTTCCAGGTGCAATTCAAGGTGTTAGTGTTTAAAACTCTCCATTATTGGAGATCTGGTTAAGAGACAATTTCATTCCCTGTGTAATACTGAAGTAGATTAGATCCATTGTGGGCAAGGAGAAGTTTTGCCCAAGATTGGCAGTGGAGAACTTTTACTGAGAATGCTTTGTCTTTGGAACTTGCTTGCCCTGACTGTCCATCAGAGTTTCATGAGCCACATGGGTTTTTCTTGTTCAGTTGGTTATTATGAAAGATAGAACTGTTTATGAGGTAGTGTGGAGCTCTGAATGTGTTTAAAACTATTGTATAGCACCTAGAGAAACATGTCCATGTTCTGCAGAACTAGACAATTACAATGTAAATCACACATATACAAGGAGGAACTAGTTTTAGAAATCAGTTTCTTTATCTGCACTGCAAAAATCCAAGTCTCCACTACTTGAGGCAAAGGACAACTTCTTTATTAACAGAAGTAGAAGTAGGTCCTTTGTGTTCTCAGTGGGCCAGTCACTAGAGTGCAACACCCACACACACACATGCATAGTAACACTATTGTGATGAGATTTTAGTGCCATTGTGCTAGGCACTGTACAGAGAACAAAAAAGATTGTCCTTTCCCTCCAACAGAACTTATATTTGGTGCTTTGGTTATACCTAACATAAAATAAATATAGTGAGTAATGAATATTCTTGTCTATTTGCCAGCAAATTGTGGCAGCAAGTATTGAGCTATTTGCATTTTAAAAGAGCTAAAATGTAAAAAAATCCATTTTTTTTTAAAAGAAAAATATTGTAATAGAGAGTGATAGCTGAATTTTAGGCAATAGGCCTACAATTCATAAGTAAATAACTAGTAATTCTGTTTTCCAGAATTTACTGAACTGCAGTCACAATATGGTATTTAAAATAAACAGAAGTTCAGAACTATATTTTGCAAAAGTTAAACTTTCAGCAGTAAATCAAATTAGAGATGCACCTGAATCAATTCTTTTATCCTGAATATTCCCAGGTTTGGAAAAGCTTACATCCAAATCTGAATTGGAACTTCACAGTTCTGGGCCTATATAAACTGTAATTCTTTTAGAGGTATTGAGTCCCTGCTCCAACTCCCAGTGAAGCCAGCAAGAGGTTTACAATAGGAGTTGGACTGAACTTTACGGCCTCTGGGTATCTATGACCTAGATTTACTATCTTATACAACAGGAGCCAATCCTGCAGTTGTTTCTCAGGCAAAACTCTGTCTAAAATGGAAACCCAGCGACAGTCAGCAGAAATTACAATGGAAAGCTTGCGCTATGCTTTACTTTTACTAGCGACAAAATACTTCATGCCACAGCCGCCTAGAAACAGACACTCAGCTTAGAAACAGACAGCTTGATGTAGCTGCTGGAAATATCTTGGGAGGCACAGAAATGGGAATGAAAATGATGAGGCTGGATAAACATGCACTTTTTTATTCTTTAAAATTGTATATCAAATTTTTGTGATAATGAAAATATTTTGAGCAGCCTAAATAAATAAAGGAAAGCAATAGCTGATCTTCTACATTACAGCTTTCATTTCCCTTCTGTGTCTCCAGAAGACTAGAAAGATATTTCTGATCTATATGGAAGCAGCTCTGGTTACATTCAGAGAGAGCTGTTTGTGGTAACACTGTTACAGATACTTTCTTCATTGTGGAAGTGCCAGCTCTTTGGAAAGGAATGAAGAAAAAACCTTGAAAAAGAAACTAGAATTCTTTGTCTTTTTTCCCCTTTCTCCCATAAAAAGGTTTACAGGTGCTGAAGTGCTGATAGCCCTTGGACTCTGACATAATTATGGGCACATTAAGCACTTGTGATGTCACACCCATTTTGATTTTCTTGCACCTATGGACAAAACAAAAAAATTAGCTATATCTGGTAATTGTTATTTAGTGTAATATACCAAAATATCTATTAGTTTCTCACAAACCTCTTTAAAACAGTGAGCTAGGAGAGAACATATAAATGCACTCACAATCTGAAAAATATTAATTGTTCCACAGGCTAAAAAAATGTAAAACTAAAACAAAAATGAAAATATTAGTAAATAGTGTCCTTTCCTAGGTGACTCCTGCACCATGTGAAAGCCCATATTTTCAACAAAGATTTATTAGTTTATTCTAGTAACAAACGATGATAGAAAAAACTACCAGAATCTAATTTCCTTTAGTTAATCATCTGCAATCAATATCTTAATACCAAAGCTGCACAATGGATTAATTTTGTTCTTTCCAGGCTATTTCAGAATTATAGACATTATACTGCAGACTTTTAATGAAACTGAACTTGAACATGATAAAAAGTTGGATTAAAATTTTATTTCAACAACAGATATTTTAGAGTGCAATAGTCTCCAGATAACATTAAGTGAGTATTGTGTGTTAAACTAACCACAGAACTGATGAACAGCATTGTCAGAGTATATTCAAAACTCTGAATTCAAATGAACACTCATTTTAAATGTTACAGTAGATAAAATATATTCAGTAAAAAAAATCTGCTATCATCGTCCAATGTTTCAACATGTATTAATTAACAAAGTGCTCAGTTTCTGTGGTTTTGGCCACAATATCTTTATACCATGAGCTAGCTGCCATGCTGCTTAATTCTAAACACCAGAGCCAAAAGACTGTTTTTCTCAGCATTCCAGAAGAGCTCAAACTCCAGACATTAGTAACACCTTTCCGACTACCACACAGCAAGACCTTGCATCTCCCCACATGTCCTTGCCTGGAACGTATCCATCAACGATGATGCAAGACTGGACTCAGTTGAGCCTAATCAAGAGAGCACTGAAATCACTTGATGTGTATGGAGGAGAGAACTAGGGAGTGAGTAGGCTTTCAGGGCTTACTGACACCAATACTGCAGTGACTTAACAAAAGACAATCACACATACTAGTTATGTTGAAATGATGGTCACCCCCTGCTGTGCTATTCTAAATCTAGCTCTATGCTGACTGTGATTAGCAATCAGATAATCCATTTGTACATTTGCCTTTGACTGTACAAACAAACACTCTGTTTATCATGCAAGAAGAACATTATTCAAGTCCATTGGTTTCCCCTCCACATAACAGGGCATCACATGAAATAACTTGGTAATGACTAATTTGGGTCGTGGCACTTTAAACTGTTTGCTTTTTGGGAGGCAAGTGCCATTAATAGGCAATGAAATTCTCACTGCCAGTGAAACTAGCAAAAAAATCTGGTTTGTGACGAAGTAACACCTCATTTTGTGGATAACAATGAAATGCAATCTTCACGCTACAAAAAATGACAAATTTTGTGTTGCATACAATTTTAGCATATTCATAAAAATATTAGATTTCTCAGATGAATATTGGTTGTTTTCTCCACCTCACCTAACAGTGTATAGTTTGTGCACTGCTCACTGTTGAAATCACTTTGTGGCTGTTATTGGTCCCTGTTACCACTATCTGCCATGGGCTGGCTTTCACATAGGATACCTGTGATCAGTGCTGCCTATAAATGCACATTATGACACCCCAAGTGGTCTTTCGCTGGATTTGAAGGCACCTACTATGATGGAACCTACAGCTTATGAATCTGTGTCATGCCAATGCCAACATCAAGGATGGATTTTCTATAGAACAGATGGCATTTGAAGTGTTAAGAATTCTCTTATGTCCATCTTACCTCACAGTTGTTTGGCATCTATGTCTTATAGCTAAGGTCATACAATCTGAAAGTGAGTGCCATGCCCGCCTTTCAAGGGCCTGAGTATATGAACTGATGTAAGTGAGTTCGGAATACAGATTGATTTCTTTAGGATGGGATTCAAAAGTGAAAAGTTAGAAACAAAGAACAACAATATCTATTCAGAAGGATCTCAGATTGCTTTAGAAACTCAGCAAAATAACATACATCAAACTATAACAGGGATGACTTTACCCATCAATATATACAGATGTTAAATGTGAAAAATCCTTTATTTTAAAAAGTGCTCAGCACTACTACACAACAATTTAGGGCTGAAAGTTAAAAAGAACAGTAGACTCTATAAAGAGAATGTTCGGTAGGAAGAATTCTAATTAGCACAGGGCCAATTTAATTACTCTTGTAAAAAGCATCATGGGATATTTAATGACCATAAGGGGTCCAGGCCTCTGTTTTAGATCTCATGCACATGATGGCACCTCCAGTATCACAATGACCACTAGTAACATGCAAGAGCAAAGAGTCAAATCAATATTGAATTAGGGGGAAGTGTGCCACCTACTAAATAATATATTGAAGCTTTTGCACCTTTTTGAGATTTAAAAATCAAATACAGACCAGGGCTGACTCTTAGTTCATAGGAATTACTGGGGTCTTAACCTGAGGTGCTAAGTCTGAAACATGTGCAGACCTGTTCTTCCATGCAGAAGGAAGAATGGTCATGGCTTTGGACTATGACCCAACAGACCTGGGCAGTGGGCTCAATTCCCACAGTATGACAACATTGGGCGCTCTATGGGACCTTGAGCATGTCATTAATCCTTGGATTATGATGCTTCATTAACAAACAAGAATGTGCGGATAAATTCATTAATGTTTGTGATGTACTCTGATACTGCACTGGTGAGAGAAAAGAGTATATACGTACTTAGAAAGACAGATAGGAGTGTGCTGAGATGAACGAACAGGAGTTAATCCATTTAAGAGGTGGATTAACTTCCACTAAGAAAAACAGTTTCCTCAACCACAAAAGTTTTTAGTTAGGAAGTGTGGTAAACATTGGCACTACAGGGACATTTACACACGCTTTTGGCAGTCTGAGAAAGACACTTGCAGAACTAGGCCAAATTAGTTTCCATGGCCTAGCCATGTGTCATCTGAATAGACTGAACAGGCTGCTCAAACCTATTCTATGGTCACTTGTGGGTTTCCATACCCTGAAAGGTATGTAACATTCAGCATGAATAAAAACCTGAGAAATCAGCTAGTGTATTTGGCATTTTAGCTGTATTTTTATGTCATCTGCAGCATTCTCAGCTAAAGTAACATCTCTGCAATCAGTCTAGTATAAAAAGTCCTGTTTATAATAAATTGGTCAGCCTGTTATGTGCCTGTCTATGCTGATGCATAGAGAGAGAAGATTGCTACTTGTGTAGTATGTGATACGGTTTTCAAAATGACTAGTACAGAGTGGCTCCCAAATTAAACAAATAATTTCCTTCATTTTTATTTCTGTTTATCACCTTTGTTTTCTTTATATCTGATCAGTGTTCTCAGAAAGAAAACACATTGCTTCTAAATTGTAGGTCTTCACTAGATTATGTCTGAGATCTAGTTATGACACAGCCAGTAAATGAAAAGCAAATTGTTCTACCTTTTATCATCTTTTCAATTAAAAGACCTGATTAATAGTTGTGAACTTTAGTGGTCTGGGCTAGAAACACTGGCAGAGTAAGTAATGTGCTAGTGATTTGTATGAATATTCTGAGAAATAATAATCACTTTTCCTTGTTAGTGAATAATAATTACCCAAAGCAAGTGGCCCCAGACCTCTGGAATCACTCAAAGCTTTCATGAAAGAATCAGCAACCTCTTAGACACACTACGGTTTATCTTAACATTGAAGTTGTGTATTACAGATTATGCTTCTTGTAAATAAAAGGGACATTTTGTTATGCCCACTCTCAGTTGTCTTTCCCACTGTGACATCTTTAATACACCCTGCTTGTGACCTATTGACAAATACAATGTATTATTGGCGAGTCTTTCCAGAATTGTGCTCTCTGTTCAGGAGACAAAATGACTGATTAGGAAGAATAAAAACAAAACTTCTTCAAAAGGTAACTTTGACCTTGACCATGGATTACAAATTCTTCATAACATTTGTCTGTCAAGGTGAGCAAGTTGACTCAAGCACTGTACTCACCTAAGATCTCTGGGGACACCATTACTTTTCAGCTCTATGGAGTTTTGTAGTCTCAGCACATTTTATAAAATGGCTACATGAATAGTTTAGCCCTGGGCAGCTGGAGCAGGGACCTTCCAAAAAGTCATCCTTCAGCTATGTTCTTTCCCCTCTGCTGATTGGCTTCTCACTTCTCTCAGCCTTTTACTTCAGCCACAATAGTATTGCCTCATGCTTTTCTTCTTCCTCCCCTCCTTCCCTGCACTATCCCCATCACTCCTTTTCAGTGTTCCCCTCCCTCCCTTTATATTTTCTTTTAGCCAATTCCCTCCTAAGATAAACTCCCCCAAAATGTTTTTTAAAAATTGTTGAATGAACACAAGGCTTGCAAATGATCACCCAGTTCATTCTGTTTGCATGTTAGATCCCTTCTCCCTCACACTCTCTTTACCTTGTCTATGTGGATTGTAAACACAGATTGTCTGGTTGTACAGTGCCTAGCACAATGGGGCACTGATCTAAGTTGGGGTCTTGAACTTCTACCATAACACAAATAACAAACATTAATAGTAGAGCTATTATTTAGGCTGTAGATATCAGAGGATTCACTGACAATTACTGCAAATTCCATAATATTTCCATTCATACTTATTTTTAAAAACATTTAAAAATGAAATATAATAAAACATGACTAGCAGAAGATCTACATGATAACCAGGCATGAGTAATTCCAGGTTCCATTGTATTGCAATTATCTGAGCATGACATAATATGCCAAAGGGCACAGAATAAACTAAATTAGTCATTCTGCTTGGTAAATTTAGAAACATTTATAGAAGTGATAAACATGCTGGAAAGGACAGTGTATGAAAAGTAGCATTATTGCCTTCTTCTACCAGTCATCATGAAGCACTGACATTGACAAGTTAAAAAAAGTCTTTGACTTGCCTTCATGCCAACTTATGCCCGAAAGCTGTTTTCTTACTATAGGTGTATAAAACAATAAGTAAAAACTAACATTTACTAGAAAGAAAGAAGTGTTTTTAGTTACTCTGTAAGAGAACATTAAATAAGCAGCTATTATTGATAGTCATTAACAATAAATCTAGATGATCCATTAAAATTTTGTATGTAGAGTCAGCTCTACCAATACAATACTGGAGATCTAGGAAATATATTTGCATTTCATTATTTGGAACGTATGGTTGAGATTTATTGTGATGAAGCAGTTTAAAAATCTGTTTAATTTGTTACTAGTTTTCTTGTGTTACTGCACATTAAACACAACACACAGCCAGACGGTTTTTAGATTTCCTCCATGTAATATGGTACTAGGAGAGAAAAAACAAAACAATCCAGCCCCGTCCCTCACACTAACCTAAGATAGATTAGATGAAATAAACTGTTGTATTAATTATTCAGGAGGAGACGCCTCTCCAAAGTTATGATAACCAGTATAATGCTGCAAGATGCTAAGCAGCCTAAACTCCATTGAATTCAGTTCAATTCCCACTCACTCTGTTGACTTCAACAGAAGCCAAAAGTGCTCAGCTTCTTGAAACATCAGTTTGTCTCCCATTTCTAAAGAACTCACAAATGATCCTTTCCCCTTCACATTTTGTAAATTAGTAAACAAAGGAGAGTTTTACTGCCCAATTAGAGGAAAATCAGAGAAACATATTCTGAGACAGGGAATTTGAAATTCTTATAATACTATGTCTAAAGAATGCTTCGGCCTAGCAACTTGAAGCATGTGTTATTCCAAAGATCTTCATGAGATTTAGGTAAGAAGGGGCAATTTTGTAGTGTTGGATACATTATTGTTTGCAATATGCTGTCTAATGTACATATGTTCTTCATATCAAAAGTTAAAGGTGTACTGTGTTGTGGGTTAGGTTCACTCATGGATACAGGCAGAGATTATATAGCGGGGCCCACTAAGCAGCCTCTGTTCAATACTGATCTCATTCTGATTTTATGCATCATTTCCAAATTTAACCAAATAAAAGTAGTGATGCAGTTGGATTTTTTTTTTTTAATTTTGTATCACCTACATTTTTAGTCTACTTTAGTACTTATGACAGAGACAGAAACCCACAGTATTTTCCACTCTGATAAATCTTTAGTTTCCAGCCATTTTGCTTGTCTAACTGTTGTACATTTTCCTAGGGTAACTGCTGCTTTATCTGTAGCAAAAGTAAAGATATTAAGTTACAACTAAAAAGAAATGTTGCTTGTATAGGCAGAAGGATGATTACATATGAGAGGAAAACTATACTTCCAACTTCTTGAATTAAATTAGCATGGACTTCTTTTAAAATTCTTTTTCAGCACTGGAGAAGAAATTAACATATACCAAGCTTCTAAAATATTGTTCTAGTCTTAATTGATGTTCACACAGACAGAAGAAAATACCCAAGGAATTAGAATGTGTTAAAAATATCTGATGTACTGAATAAGTTTACTGTAACATAATCCATTCATTTATATTATTTTTTTTAATAAAACCTATAAGTCTCCAACTACATATCTACAATGCAACCAACTTCTATTTCTCACTCACTTCAGGAAAAGCACTACCCAAAAGATGATGTCTGTCTTCTTTTTCTACCATTCTTCTTTTATTACCTTACTTGTCTGTGTCCTTTTGCTATGTCTTCTGATTAACTCTGAGTTCCTTGAGAAAGGAACAAATATCATCTTTTCAGTCTGTCATTACTTTTATAGCACTTGAGGAAAAGAATAAATACATGTTTTTCTATATTCCTTGAGCAAAGTTACCTGTCAGTGAACAAGGGAGTTATAGGACATGATGTACTATAACAAATTCATATTCCAAGAGAAAAAAAAATGTTAAAATTGAGTTAAGGTTAAAGAATACATATCAGTAATCTGAGGGTAAAACATTACAGAGATGTAATTATCTGAAAACCAAGCAGTCTAAACCCAGGAAACTCAGAGTTAAAGTTTTACTTAAAAGAAATCCAAAAATATTGTGGTTCCGTATGAGTCACTAAGGCTCATCAGTGATCCATTATTATAAAGACATGGATGGAGCACTTTCATTACTTTTTCTGCAGTGGAGTGCCCTAGAATATTTTTAAAATGCTGTCAGAAAGCTCTTTATAGCAAAACAGACTCCAAAGTGCAATATCCACTGCTACCAGAATCTTGAGGAAAGTATTTAATGCATTTCTCCTGGTCTATAACAGTAGTATCACTTTATGGAAAGGTTCCCTGTGGGCTGGATTCAGGGTTGAAAATGTGCTTTTTCTTATTTATAATTCTAGTAAATCTGTGTTAGCCTTATATAATATCAGGTAGATGATTAAACATATGATCTAGAATTCCAGAGGACTTGTCTAAGGATGACACCAATCACGTTGGAACAATTTTTATAGTGGGGGTGCTGAAAGCCATTGAACAAAACTATATACCTTGTATATGATAGAAACCACTTCAACCCCAGGGGCTGCTGCCGCACCCCCAGCACGCCTAGTTCCAGCACCTCCGGATATAGGATTGCCAACTTTCTAATCGCACAAGCCCCGCCCCTTCCCCAAGGTCCAGCCCCCAATTCACTACACTCCCCCTCCCCTCAGTGGCTCACTCTCCGCCACCCTCGCTCACTTTCACTGGGCTGGCGTAGGGGGTTGGGGTGTGGGAGGAGGTGAGGGCTCCATTTGGGGGTGCGGGCTGTAGAATGGGGCCAGGGATGAAGGATTTGGGGTGAAGGAGGGGCTTCAGGTTGGGGGGTGGGGCAGAGAGCTTCAAGGTATGGGAGGGGGCTCTCGGCTGGGGCAGGGAGTTGGGGTGCAGGGGGGTGAGGGCTCTAGCTTGGGGTGTGGGCTCTGGGGTGGGGCCAGGGATGAGGGGTTTGGGGTAAATGAGGAGGCTTAGAGTTTGGGGGGCTCAGGACTGAGGCAGGGGGTTGGGGCTCAGGCTTACTTCTGGCAGCTCTCAGTCAGCTGTGCGGTGGGGTGCTAAGGCAGGCTTTCTGCCTGTCCTGACTCTGCACTGCACCCCAAAAGCAGCCAGCCAGCTTTTGGCAGCTCTGCCTGCTTCTCTCACCTGCAGGCACTCTGCCCGCTTCTCTCACCTGCAGACACTGCCCCCACAGCTGCCATTGGCAGCTGTTCCCAGCCAATGGAAGTGTGGAGCCAATGCTCAGAGTGGGGGCAGCGCACAGAACTATGTGACCCCACCAACCTAGGAGCCGGACCTGCCAGCAGCTTCCAGGATGCAGTGTGGAACCAGGACGGTAGGGACTAGCCTGCCTTAGCTCCACAGCACTGCCAACCGGACTTTTAACAGCCCAGTAGGTAGTGCTGACGGGGTTGCCAGGGTCCATTTTCAACTGGTTGTTCCACTCAAAAAACGGACACCTGGTCACCCTATATATACATACATACATACATACACACACACACACACTCACACACACACACCAGGGATGAAAGTAACTTAAAGGACTTACTGGTACTCCTGAGTCCTAAGGAGGGGGCGAGGTCTCTACTGGAAGAGGAGGGGTCTTTAAACCCCAGGGGCTTTAAATCAGAATTTAAAGGGTCCTGGACTGGGGCTGTGGTGGCAGCAGCTGGGAGACCTGGGCCCTTTAAAGCACCCCTGAGCTACCAGCTGCAGAGGCTGGGAGCCCCAGGGGTGATTTAAAGGGCCAGGGGCTCCAGCTGCTGCTACTGCAGTGGAGCCCCAGGCCCTTTAAATCATCAGAGGGGGCCCCAGCCTCTGGTGGAGCTTTAAAGGTCCTGGGGCTCTGCTGGAGTAGTGGCAGCTAGGAGCCCCGAGATCTTTAAATCACTGCCAGACCCCTGTGGCTGCTACCCCAGGGTTCCAACAGCGAGGTCAGGTGGTGATTTAAAGGGCCCTGGAGGGTAGCAGCAGTGGGAGCCCTGGGCCCTTTAAATCACCACCCAAGCAATGCCCTTAAGTTGTACAGTAGAAAGTAACTCACCATAGTGTCTCACATGGTGACTCAGTCTCATAGACTAAACAAGTTTTGCATAGTATTCTCAAGTGGGTATGATTAACCACATACTGGAATCTTTACTCCTATAGCATCACTGTGAGAGAAGATGACTTAACTGCCATATAGACAAGCAAAATTTACACTGAAATATAAAAATACTTGAAAAAGACTCTTAGGACTCAAAACTACTCACTTCCTATCTTATGGGTGAAATCTTGGTCCCAATAAAGTAAAAAAACCAACAACATTGACTTCAGTGGAGCCAGGATTTCACACGAAGGCCCTCTGAAACTCAAAACTAAGCATCTAAATGCACAAATTTCATCTCTCTTTTGTTTTCTAGTTTCTCATAGGTGGAAGTCTTCTCCATCACTGTACTCTTCTGCCACATAAAACTTTTACCAGAACTAACAAGAAATGACCATTCAGATAGAGATGATCATCACACATTCATGTCAGTCAAAGCATTGCATTTTGGTTTCAGCAGATTGGCAGGATCCTGCATGTGGAGCAACTTTATATGCGATGGTCTTATATTGTCCGATTCATTGTTATCTGACAGTCCAAAATCGGGATGGTCTTATGTTGCTTGTTGCAGCGCTTATCCCATGTCTTTAGTATACATAAATAAGATAAACAGTTGAAATTGTGCTTCTTTAATATTTACTTCAGAACAAGATTAGAAATGTTAACACTCTGAGGTTCCCTGGGGATCATTCTGTATCCTTCAGAGGCTTTTTGCTTTAGCAACTCCATTTTTCAACTTCAGGGCCAACGATTTTAAATGCTATTTCAACCTATGTGATCTATATAAATTTTTTTTTAGAAATAGATATATGAAAATGTAAGATTATTAATTGTAAAAATATCCCAAGCACCATAAACAGCTAATGATGCTAGATAAAGATTGAGGGCCTCCTCCTGTTGGAGCTGAAGGCACTAATCACCACCAAGGGACTGCTGAAACTTAAATCTGTTTTCTTAAAGACCTGCATTCCAAGCTGGTGCAGAATGCCGCCCAAACCACCAGCTTGGAATGCTGGTACCTGGAGCCAGCCCTGGCCCTAAGTTGGCTAATAAGACAGATCACCTTTTATCTTGTTTTGCAATTGACCAGATTATAACTTTCAACAATACAGCATGCCTGAGAGTTATGCGTCATTGTTTGTCTGCATTAGCAATAAAGGATGTATTGTTTGCAGGTTTTGTGTCCACTAAAGCTATATGCTCTCAAAGATACTGTTAGCGCTCTGACTGCAAAAGCAGCAGCTACCAATAGGTAAGCTTTTCAATACCTGTTCATATGACACAAACAATAATACTAGATGTCCCCGGGGACTTCAGAATTTATGGAGAAAAAACCCACTTTCATTATGCCCAACGGTATTCTGCACCAAGAAAAATTGTGTTGTTGCTCAGTGTTTTGGAAAAAAAAGATGTGTGATATGAATTTGATTGTTACTAGAGCTCTGAACTACTAGAAGAACTGGTCTATGAATGCAGCAAATTGTTCACATGCCATTTCAAACCTTACCCATGCAAAACTTGCAATGGGCTTGCTTGCCATAAAAAAAAAAGTAGTTCCCGTGGGAGTTAATCATCTATCCAAAATATATTTACATTCCCTTGACTTCAAAAGCCATGCTTCTTTCTGGGGGATTTCCCTTTACTTTCAAACATGTAGAACATTAATAGTGTTTACCTGTTTCAAACATTTAATGATGTTCCTGATATCTGTCTCATGGTTTTTATTTTAGTAAACTGTCGAGTTTATTGTAAGATATGCAAGGATTGACTTCCAACAGAGATAAATTGTAGGAATTACATTCAGGTTATGTGCTTGATCCAAAGCCCATTGGATCAATGGGCAGACAATATTTTTCTTCTGATAGTGAAGGAGCACTGCAATAACAAATCAGTATGCACTTTTGATAAGAACTTTTTCTTCTATAGCAAGAAAACTGACATCATGGTTGCTTTAAAGGAGATGCTAGGCAGCTTCTTAAAGATCTTAAGTACTGTAACTCTCATTGACCACTTCTCAGTAACCTCTCAGCACCTCACCGAATTGGATCCTAATATTTTATGGTGAAGGTTGATAGAGCCAAAATTTGGCCAATTTTTTCCTTTACCTATATGCTTTTAAAATCCTTCAAATTTTTATCTGTTTCTCTAAGTAATTAAATGCTTGTCCGCACTTAAAAACCGGTTGCCAGCATTATTAGCAAAGTCATGAGCAACGCTACAACAAACTTGGTGTATCTACATGATGAAGAATAAAAAGGTCTTTAAGAAAACAGATTTAAGTTTCATGCATCCAGGAGGTTATTTTATAGAATTGTAAAATATTTGGTTTCAAAATGTAAACTCTCTATTTAGCTTGATGGTGTCCTTTAGTATCACAGTTAAAAAGATGAGAAAAACAAGGTTTCCTACAGGCATACTATCAAAGCCCCATCCAAATAGGTGCTCCCCTAAAATACACATGAAAAAAAAAATCACAACACTGAACTTCATTGGAGTTCTATGTAGTAACTCTGGAGTTGTAGTAGTGAAGCAGAGCAGAATTTCACTGTAGTCCAGTGGAGTAACTCTGGATTTACAGTAGAGAAGCAGAGCAGAATCTGGCCCAGTGTAAATTTAAATTGGTTTTCCCCAGTGTGGATGAACTCATTCATCTTGTAGAATGTGAGACTGATGGAAAATGAAAGGCAGGTTCTTCAAAGAAACACAGTCAAAGCTGGTAGCTCCCAGAGTGTGACTTTCCTATGTACTCAGTAACAGATGCTCTTGAATTTGAATGTTGTAGGGTCAAAACAGTGCACATTATGAAAAATTAAAAATAAATAGGCTTAGCAGAGCTTATGCATTTTTAAAAAAACAAATTCAAGTTATTGGCTAGACACAAACACACAGGGCCAGCGCTTTCATTGAGGTGAACTAGGCAATCGCCTAGGGCGCCAGGATTTTCGGGGGGCGGCATTTTGCCAAGGGGGGCGGCAGGCGGCTCCGGTGGACCTGCCGCAGTCATGTCTGCGGAGGGTCCGTTGGTCCACGGCTTCAGTGGAGCTGCCGCAGGCATGCCTGTGGAGGGTCCACCGGAGCCGCGGACCGACGGACCTTCCGCAGAAATGGGAGCGGCGTGCGGGGCGGCGAAATGGCTGTGCGCCTAGGGCGCAAAAAAACTCTAGTGCCGGTCCTGCAAACATAGGTTACAGCAATGTCAGAATCCTAGAGAAGTGTTAGAAAAAGAAACAAAAGATCCAGAAATCAAAGAAGCTATATTAGTAATGAATTCTGGAAAATGCATGCCTTGAGGGGGCATAGGAGATTTATAACATAACTTAATCAAGGGCTTGGAGAAGGGCTAGAAAATGGCTCATTACCCTGATCAATGCTTCCTTTAATGTTCACAGTTCTATCCAAACCAAAAAAGTAGAGCTGGGAAAACATCACAAATGAATGTTTCTTTTTTAATTCACATGACTACTCAGAATTTGGTCTCTGTTTGTGTTCCTTTTGGGTAAGCCTTCTGTGAACATGTAAGTAATCGAGATTTACTCCCATACATGTTAAAGAAATCAGATTTTAGAGTGCAGTCTCAAATATTCATGGCTATTTAATTTTATACTTGCATATGGGAGTGTGTGTTTTGGAAGTAGGGTATTTTATATTGGATAGGACATTTCTTGACAAAGCAAGATGACAGAGGTCCAAAAAAATCCTTTGCAAGAGCTAGCACCCAGGATCTGTATGTAGAATTAAAATAGTAGCATTTTCCAAAAGATCTCCATCCTGAAAGAGACCCTAATAGACTGTTTTGTAGATCATCCCCACTCCCATTTGTGATCATGCAGATCTCCCCTTCCATTAATATTTTTACAACACTAATGTGGCAATTAGCAATTGTTTGTGCAAATAAAAATATTTGGGGATATATACATATTTGTAGCCCTTCAGTTCAGTGTAGCAGCTGGAAATAATGAAGAGAGACTGGGCCATGTGGCCAGCCATTTCTTCATGGCCCACCAGCCAGTGCTCTTCATAAACCACAGTTTTGGATACCATTAATCCCTCAATATAAAGTAATCAGTAATCTTTGGAAACACAAAGTAGGTGTAAAGGAGGTTTAAATATGTACTACTGATGTTATTAATTTTAAGCTTTGAACTTCCAGTTATATCAGTTCAGGGGGCACTGTCATTGAGAACAAAAGCCCTTTCAAGACACCTGAATTGAAAGTTTGGCTCTCTTGAAGTCACTGGCAAAACTCCCATTGACTTCAGTGTAGCCAGGATTTCTCACTCTGTTAATGACCCATTATATGACCTTGGGCAAGTTACTTGAGCACCTTGTGCCTCAGTTACTCCATCTGTAAAATAGAATAAGAATGCTTACCTCACTTTGGAAAACACTGAGCTATACAAGTGAAAAATGTCACACCTTGTCCATGCAAAGTACAAGAAAGGAAAACTTGCTTAAGAAGTGAAGTCTTAAAAATGCTGTGCTAATATAGATTTCTTCTACTAGCTGACAAAAAAAAATCTCGAAAGTATTCACACCTTGACTGAAGAACAAATAGTGTAGTTTGAGAGACACCACAGAGATCTTAGTGAGATTTTCTTGTTTTCTTCACCTGTCATACAAAACTCCCTGTACACAATCCCCAGTCTTGAAACTTCAACAACTTTAACCACGTTTGTGCTGCTTAATGTATCAGGTAGGTGGAGTAGAAAACAAAAAATACATGTCTTCAATGCCCTGTGTACCCTATGGCAGAAATGCCAATGTTCGCACCTAATACTGCAACCACATTCTAGTTAATTCCAAGAAAAAACCTGTAATAAAAAAGTAAATGTTATCTACTTCAGCTTATATAGTACCTCATGCCATGCTGAAACATAACAAGACACTCTTTACAGAATAAATAGAATAGTTTAATATTATAGTCAGCCAGTAGCATGAAGCTCATGTGTGGGAGGAAGTGTCTTTAGTTTTGATTTAAAGAATGATAGTGACAGACTCCGACATTTCTGTGAAGGGAGTTTAAGAGAGAAAAGATGCTAAATGGCTGATACCTAAACCTACTCTGTCTTCCCCTTTCAGCTACACATTGGCATTTTAAGGTATTATTGAGACAAGCAGGCCAGCTTAAATGACTTCAGCTATCACAGGGGGATATCAGTTTCTTCTAAGATTCACAAAAGGAATTTTTTTTTTTAAAGTCAAGAAGAGAATCTTGAAGCTCATACACATTTTGATTATCAACCAGTGTAACCTTACTTGAATTGGAGGTCAGAATCCTATCAGAAGGAGTCTATTAATTGAAGAGAATGAAGGAAAGGCATGAACACAAACCTTAGCAACAGGAAGGGAGAGATGGAGAGTCACTCTAAACATATTCCTAAATTAGAAGGCAGCTGATCTGATCATGCCACAAACAAACAAATCAAAAGACTAAAAGCAGCTGGAGCTTATAAGCTTCTAGCCATGGGTGAAGCCTGCTTTAGGATGAGAGCTACCAAGAGGAAGAGTAGAAGAACTGAATTGCACAGTCCAGTGTACTTCAGGTTATTTTTAAGCTAGCATGGTGGTAAAAGCAGCCATTCAAACTCTTCAGCACTGGAAGAGATGAAAAGATTACCACAAAAGTGTGAGAAGGCAGAGAAAAAATGAGCAATAGAATATTTTTAGTATAGTATTTTTCTATATTTTTTTTCCATTTAAGGTAGTGCTTGAGAATTGATAAGTGGCCATGATAAAGACTTATATAAATACGTTCTTTCTTCCAATACCTAAACCTACTCTACCTTCCCCTTTCAGCTTCACTATAGAGCTTCTGCTTAATCAGATTGCCAATCTGCCCCTGCGTGGTCTCTTGGGACAGTTTTTTTTAAAAATCTATTCTCACAGGAAGGTGACATTAACAGCCCAGGAGGCTGAACTCCTGTGCTAACCTGCAGAATAAGTATGACATGGTGAAAAACATTATATGCCTCTTCACAAACCTACAAACTTAACCTAGACAGACTAGGAAATCCAATTCCTGGTTCTGCCACAGAGTGTGTGTGTGTGTTTGGGGAGGTCTAGTAGTTCCATTAGTAGCAGATTCCAAAGTTGAAGGTCCACCATGAAAAAAGCATCCCATCATCAATCTCTCTGTCTTTTAAATGGAGAGAAGTCCATCTTGTGCACCTACGCTCAGTATAACAGTGGCAGCTGGGCACTGGGAGAGAGGTGGTCTCTCAAGTAGGTAAGTCCCAGACCTCTTAGGGCTTGACAGGTGTAGACCAACATCTTAAATTTCACCTAAAAACAAAGAAACAGTTAACTCAGATACAGAGGTGCTGATGTTATGCACACACGGTGATCAGACTGCTTTGAAAGCAGGCTGTCACCTATGTATCAGTTAACATTTTTGGGTTGGCCTAAGATAAGCCCCATGTACAGTGCATTGTAGTAGTCAAGACTTTGAGGGATAAATCCATGAATTTGAGTAGCAAAATCCACATCAGAAAGCTGCTGTTTCCTAGTAAGGCACAGATAGACAAAAACATTCCTAGACACTGCCTCTATATGATCAAATGTGATCTAACAATACCCACAGAATCATTTTCAATGTATGCTTGCAAAAGCAAGTTCATGTTTCTGAATTTTAAAAATAGCATATTTGATTGTGTTTTGCACCATACAAAAAACCTGACACATTTAGTAAATTTTCTACCCACCTGTCAGCAGCAACAAAATGCCTGTTCTAAATAAATTGTGGGAGAGGGAGTGATTTTTTTCCTCTTCATCACTTCACAGGAATTAAACAATGTGAGGGCAGATGTTTTCCCAGACTGCCAATGGGAGAGGTGTATTGCAAGATAATGGGTGAAACAATAATAAAAATACTTCAGATTCTGTAGAATTCAAAACTATTTACAAACAATAGGCCTGCTCCTGAGATTCCTGACTCCTGATCAGGCCGACCCCTTTAGGAACAGTGTTACAAACTACAATCGGCACCCCTTAGACCAGGGGTAGGCAACCTATGATGCACATGCTGAAGGCGGCGCATGAGCTGATTTTCAGTGACATTCACACTGCCCGGATCCTGGCCACGAGTCCGGGGGGCTCTGCATTTTAATTTAATTTTAAATGAAGCTTCTTAAACATTTTAAAGACCTTATTTACTTTACATACAACAATAGTTTAGTTATATATTATAGACTTATAGAAATAGATCTTCTAAAAATGTTAAAATGTATTACTGGCACACAAAACCTTAAATTAGAGTGAATAAATGAAGACTTGGCATACCACTTCTGAAAGGTTGCCAACCCCTGCTTTAGACTCTAAGAACTCTACCTGGACAATAATTGTATACAAGTGCTTGCATAGCAATATAATGGGGACCATACTAAAGTCTGTGATATCAAATTGGATTGCTTGGAATTAAGAAGATGCAGGGGCTAGTAATTCTCAAATGACTGGTAGTGCCAAGGAAACAATAACAGCAACTTCTTTCCTTTACAGCATCAGCAGCTTGGGTCAAGCACTGCCTCAGTGGAGGGCATCATGCTTCAACAATATAGCTAGTTGGTAATGCCATCCCCTCTACACTTCTCAGACTACAATGCATCTACCTAGGTACTTACATGGCCTTCCCATCACCAGTCTGTGGTAGAGCCAGGAATTGAATCCAGGTCTCCTGAGTCTCAGCATAATCCATTCATCACAAGACCATCTTCCTATTTGTGAGAGGCAGCCTCTGAGAGCAGCAGGACTAATACTGCTGCATCTGCTGCAAAAGGGTTGTGGCAATGGTACAGATGGCCCTGAAAGGGACATTATATCATGAGGTGGTACACAGGGAGATGATGTGTGTTGGCATCAGCTTTTCCCCTCTGAATCTGGATGTCATTCTAATGAAAATGATGTCATTCTAATCCCCAACTGTTCATATCACAAAACCACCACACATTTGGCATGGCTTCTTTTTGAGAAGCATAGGACCAAAACAACAGGGATAATGCAACTCGGATTGAGATGCTTTGGCATGAAGCTGAAATGGTGCCTGCCTGTGCTATGCTTGGCTCCAGAAAGCGCTAATTTTCTCTTTCATGGGCATAAAAATCACTCCAAATCCAGTCTGAATAATGAGGTGAAACAAAAAAATCCTTATATTTAGCCTCAACAAAACCACACATATACACTTGTTTGCTTACTCCAAGCAATTGAAAATGAATATAAGGGGTATACACTGGTCCAGATCTGTTACTAATTCCTAGAGGTTAGGTAATATGATGTTGGTAATATAGTTATATTCAAGTTGTTTCAGGCTGTGGTAACAGCAGGACACTGAAGTTCTAGATAAGCTCAGTTTACAAGCATCAAACAAATTAAATGGGGGGCGAGGGCACTATTCTGTGGGAGCCCCATACCATGCTGTCACTGTGAAAGTTCACATTTGGCACAACAAAGGTATCCTTCATGAATCTTCTTCATGGGACCTGCAAGAATTTGCACCTTTAGATAGCAGTGGATTAAGATCTAAGTTTGTTTGTCTGTGTGTTTTAAGGCAGTGCACATAATCAAGACAAAGCAGCACAGATTCAGTCAGGTGGCAGTTACACATGTGGCATTCATGGCCTGTAATAATTGTAGAGTCTGGATCCTACCAATGTCATTTCATTTCAGGTCATTGCTGGGGCACTCTGAGCAGATTCATCCTCTCTTGTAGACTTTAGATCTATCCATCAAAGAGATGTCAATAGCAGGGACTACTCCATGGATGGCATGACCAAAGAAGATGATAATCATCCCAAATAGAGGCAAAAGTTGCAAGACATCTGGTACAGTATTCCTAGTGCTCTTGAAGAGATGTTATGATTTTTCAATAGGCTGGGTAATCTTTTTTAAACACTGAGCATATTCCCAGACAGTACCACGTGTTTTTTCAGGCATGTATCATCACATAATTCTTGAGCTCTGTAACAGATCTTTGAATGAGGCCAATCGCCAGAATTTCATTTTTTTTTCTTTCTTTTTTTTTAAGAAAATGATCTATGTTTAAAAAAATCAGATATCAAAATTACCAACAGGAAGAGGCACTGGTGCCATCTTGGAAACTGCTTCTGAGAGATTTCTTGCTGTCCTTAAAAAGATGTCACTTTTATTCAGTAGAACCTCAGGGTTACGAACACCAGAGTTACATACTGATTAGTTAACCACACTCCTCATTTGGAACCGGACCACCACAATCAGGCAACAGCAGAGACAAAGAAAACAAAAACAACCCCCCCCACCCCACAAATACAGTTTAGTACTGTGTTAAATGTAAACTACTAAAAAAAATAAAGGGAAAATAGCATCTTTCTTCTCTATAGTAAAGTTTCAAAGCTGTATTAAGTCAATGTTCAGTTGTAAACTTTTGAACGAACCACCATAAAGTTTTGTTCATAGTTATGAACAGCCTCCATTCCCAAGGTGTTCGTAACTCTGAGATTCTACTGAACAAATAAATGCACAACTAAAACACATTAGATGTGAAGAGACATGGAACTGAGGAGTAATCTTCCAATATGGCATTCATTTTTATTATTTTACACATAAGAAGGTTTCATAGCATAGTGGCCATGCAAGATTCTACTGGCATTTTCTTTCAGGCTTTATGCAGTCCTTGCCCAAACCTCTGGGAACCAACACTTCATATTGTAATTAAGATGTCTACACTGTAGCTCAAGTACACACTAAATGCAGAAGCTGCCAGTTTGTCTGATTTATTAAGGTCACACACACATAGGTGGGTTTAATTTTTAAGACAGCATTTAAAATAGTTGCTTTGATCCTTAGCATATTTAGGGGTCAGTGGATAACAGCATGATGCCTTCTTTACTACTTGCCCTATGAAGGTAGGGATAGGAAGGGCAGGTTTTTCCCACTTCTGTCAGTGTTAATATTCTATGATAGGTCTGAAAACGCTTGGCATCTATTTTGCCTCTCTAGATGCTTTGACTTATCTTTCTAAAAGTTTGACAGAATTACTGTCAATAAAACTGAATTTTAATGGTATATACTAGCACTTAAAGATGAACAGGGAAATTTGGGAGGAGGGGGCATATAACTTTGTTCCAAGGTTGTAATTCAAATGAGAGTTGGATGAGTAACTGATTTTTTGATTTGCTGGCAATTCTGAAAAAACAAATATTTGTTTCAGGTTGAACTGAAAATGTAAATTTTTGGCACAGAATTTTTTAAAAGTTTATTACTTTGGGTTAAATGAAACATTGTTTCAATATGATCACTTTAAAACATTTTTTTTTAAAAACTCACTAAAATTAAAGGAACGAACCAAAAATCAAAACATTTCATTCCGAAAACATTGAAAGAAATCATTCTGGTTTGGTCTCCAAATTTTCATTTCACTTTTTTTTTTTGCCAGGAAGTTTTGCATGAATAATTTCATCCAGCTGTAATGCAAACAGAGCCATAGAAAAAGGAAAAAGAGCAAGGAAGTGGTCCTCAGGTGGTAGTTTGTGGTCTCAGGAAAACCCAGGCTGCTGACTACATTTAGGCCTGTGACGGGAAACTTGAAATATGGGAGACTCAAAGCTCCTCTTTTCTCAGCCAGAAGGAATCCTGTAGAGGGCAGTTCCAGAACTGTTTGAATTTTTAGGCCTCTCTCAGCAGACCATGCTAGGATAGGAGGAAAGGATATAAACAGCCTGTTTCCCAGATGAAGAGGAGACATTGTGGAGTGAGCTGGACAGCTGGCAGTCTTTCCGAAAGAGGGAAATTCCACCTGTCTTGTTTGAACATTTCAAATATTAGGTCTCAGGGTATGTCTACACTACAAAATTAGATCGACTTTCTAGAAGTCGATTTTTAGAAATCAGTTTTATACTGTCGATTGAGTATGTCCACACTAAGTGCATTAAGTCAGCGGAGTGCATCCTCACTATCATGGCTAGCATCTACTTATGGAGCGGTGCAATGTGGGTAGCTATCCCACAGTTCCCGCAGTCTTCACCGCCCATTGGAATTCTGGGTTAAGCTCCCAATGCCTGATGGGGCAAAAACATTGTAGCGGGTGGTTTGGGGTACATGTCGGTCACCCCTCCCTCCGTGAAAGCAATGGAATAGACTCATAGACTCATAGACTCGTAGGTCAGAAGGGACCAATATGATCATCTAGTCTGACCTCCTGCACAAAGCAGGCCACAGAACCCTACCCATCCACTTTTATAACAACCCCTAAC